>NW_022437055.1:3794695-3940884 GCF_009761245.1 Sapajus apella
CCGGGTTTCACCATGTTGACCAGGATGGTCAACATGGTGAAACCCGGTCTCTACTAAAAATACAAAAAATTAGCTGGGCATGGTGGTGCGTGCCTGTAATCCCAGCTACTCAGGAGGCTGAGGCAGGAGAATTGCCTGAACCCAGGAGGCGGAGGTTGTGGTGAGCCGAGATCGCGCCATTGCACTCCAGCCTGGGTAACATGAGTGAAACTCCGTCTCAAAATAAATAAATAAATAAATAAATAACACATATTACACTCATGCCCCCTATAGAAAATGAATTGGAATGCTCAGAATGAGAACTTAACCCACATAGGATGATTTAATTACTTCATAATAAAAAGATTTTTAAAGATTGTCATAAGCTAAAATTCATCATACAGATAGGTTGTTTCTTCAAGCACCTGCAAAGATTCCATTGTGGTATGCATGAATTTTCAAAGCAAAATAACCCATGAGTTTGGAAAATAAACTATGCTCACCTAATGTTAACAGGGTTCACACATAATAAAGGGTCACTTACTGGATCCTATCCAAATAGGCTTCTAAGTTCACAGAAAAGTACCCACCCCTTTTCCCTGCCCATAATGTACATGGGTACATGTACAAACACATGCTCACACCCACACATAGCAAGAAAATATTAAGAGACAGCAGGAAATAATAATTTTCTCTGTTGAAGAAGGTGCTAGACAGTGAGAGGTTTAAACTCTCCCATAGGAAATTTATACTAAGGATACACCCTTCAAAAACGGGTAGCAGCAATAAAAGTTTTCCTAGTAACCTGGTCCGAGTAGACAGCACCATTTATACTGGCACACATAAAAGACCCAGTGTGGCCCGCACACTCCACCCATCTCATCTCCACCAAGTACCTTCAAGCAGAACCTTATCGAAAGTTGCCGATACTTGAACACTGGAGCACGTCTTTGTTTTGATGATATCTTTTTTTTTTTTTTTTTTTTTTGAGATAGAGTCTCACTCTACTGCCCAGGCTGGAGTGCAGTGTCACAATCTCAGCTCACTGTAACCTCCACCTCCCGGGTTCAAGGGATTCTTGTGCCTCAGTCTCCCAAGTAGCTGGAATTACAGGCACGCATCACCATGCCTGGCTAATTTTTGTAATTTTAGTAGAGACGGGTTTTCACCATGTTGCCCAGGCTGGTCTTGAACTCCTGACCTCAAGTGATCCTCCCACCTCAGCCTCCCAAAGTGCTGGGATTATAGGCATGAGCCACTGTACCCGGCCTACAATATCTAATTTTAAAAAGAAAAAAAAATGTGCACTTTCATCTCAGAGAGATCTTTCCAGGAAGATTTTGTCTAATGGTGAAAGGCTTGCCTTACGTAAAGGACAAAGACAGGGTAGATACTTGGCTAATGTTTCCGCTAGCAAAGTCTTCTGCCCCTCAGTGGAAAGTTTGCACTTTGGGCCATATAGCCCCGAATGCACCACTTATCCTGTCTGCATTTCTAAAAAGCATTACTTGAAAATGTAATATGACATTCTTGCCAAAAGCCCTGTGACACATGTAGTCCAAGATGCACTTGCAACTTAAACCCCACGACATACTTGGGCTACTGGGGATTCGGTGCCGTAACTAGTTAGTACTAATGAGAAGCACGGAGAGGAAAAGGAGGACAAGCCTGGGTACATTTGAAAATTAAATTATAGCTCCATGTTCTGGTAAGAATCTTTGAAGACTCAAGCAACTAACTTCAGTTTTTTTTTTTTTTAATATACTTGAATATTTCTACTTTAAGCACCCAAAATGGTTTATTTTGAAAGTCAGGGTGTGCGTATTGTTTGAAAGGCATTCTGTCTTATGTGTTTGAGACTGCTTCTAAAATGCTGTGTCTCAGTGAGAGATGTCTTTTCTTTCTGGAGATTTCCTTTCTAAGCCTGGTGATCTTATATTCTTCTCATTTAAGAAAGATGCCACAATTTTTCCTTGAACACGGGGACAACAGAATCAAGATGGGACAGGTACACAGCCACTGTGGGGGTAGAACTGGTAACAAGGACTCTAGGTACTTCTGACCCTTCCTTAAGAATTGTTGCTAGAAAGTCTTCTGGATTCCAGCTGTGGAACAGCTGGGTATAGCAGCTGACCAGTCACTCTCCTAGCTTAGTGAATAGTAGATTACGATCTACAATTGCCATTTCTCTCCCCATTTCCCTAATTCAATATCCTGCTTCTATGACTCTTGACATAAATAGTTCCTTCTTCATGTATCTCTTCTAGTCCCTTAAGACTGTCCTGTCTGCTTTCCACTCTTTTTACTCTACCTATATAGTTCGGTCTTACCCTACCCCACCTCTTAAATGGTGCATAATATGAAACTGAAGGGTTTAATTTGTTGTACTTGTTGAGAATTCCTTTTCTTAATTTAAAAAGCAGGTGAATTGAATGCTTTATGGTTTTCTAAGGAAGCACCTAAATTAAGTTGCTTTTTGTACATGGCCCTTGATTAGTTTTTTTCTTTGTGGGTCAGTGGCCCTCAATAGAAAAAAGGTCCCCCAGCCCTGTCCTAGGAGGCTTGGATGGCATTCAATGAAGCGTGCTTTTAAAGCTTAACTCTCTGGCATTAAAAACAAAAAAATCACTCGAAAGAGCCAAACTTTTTTCAATCACACCAGCTCTATGTAATTTCTCTTTAGTCTTAATATCAATGCCTTAGTTTTCAAAGCTGAACAAAGACAATCACAATAAATTACTCTCAATCCTGCTGAGTGTGTATTGGTTCTTTTTTTTTTTTTTTTTTTTTTTTTTTTTGAAGCACTTCAAATCAATGGTTAAAGAAGTAGGCATTGAATATGAGGAATCTATTCCATCATTTAACGATGCTCTGAGGCAAACAATCTGTGAAACTGTGCTTTCTCATTTTATCTCATTTACTCCTCCCACCAAAGGTTGGCTCTGATGTACAAATGGGGTGTGGCTAATGTTAGTTTATTTTCAGTTGCTCATAACTCAGCTTCCCATAGAAAATGTTATAAACGATAGATAGCTTCTCCGGCCAGCCCTCAGCTTATTTACTACTAACTTGACTATTTTCAACTGTGTCTGACAACCATTTTCTATATTTCTCTCAGAAAATACATTTTGAAATCCAACTACATGCCAAGAAAATGTCTCTCCAATTCTCATACATTTTTGGGGTATGGGGTAGTGATAGAGGAATACTGGTAGTTACCACTGAGGGGTCAGCTTTCTTTCTGTACCTGCAGGAGACAAAGCAAATCTCTAGTGTTTACTCCCCCAGTATCCTAAATGGAGAAAATGGCAGCTGGAAATCATTGCAAGACACCGGTAGAGAACCCAGGCTTTGTCTGCACCAGTGGGATTTTTAAGGCAGACATTCTCCGTACTCAGACTGACTTCACCAATAAAGCAACCAAATGTCTTTGGTAAGTCAGGCAGACAAACTGTACCCTAAGGTAAGAACTGCAGTGAGGGACACCTGACAAGAACAAACTGGAAAGCACTATTTAAATTGCAAACGTAAGAGACTACGATTTTGCATTGGCCTTTCTTGAAGATTGCCTCGAATTATGAAGCTCTTTACAAGGGGTTTTTAAGGACTGAATTTAAAAGGTTCCAAATACTTAAAACTAGTTGGATCTTTTATTCCACAGAGGTAACAGTAGTCTAGGAATAAGAAGTTTGATCTAGAAGTCAGGAATATGGGTTTGAAGTCCAGCTCTGCATGATTAGAAGCTTTTGGTAAAGACTCTTGGGAAAGTCACTTAACTACTGGAACCTTAAAGCAAAAAAAGCCCTTTGAAAACAAGGAGGTATTATGTAAATATAAAACAGTACAACTGCAAAACAAAGAAAGAAATGAACATCTCTTATGCTCCGATAAGCTACTGAAGTTTTGTGTGAAGAGCCATTTCTGACAACTTGTACTAGGTGAGGGAGGGGAGCCAGAAAAGCAGTACCTTGTCATATTAAGTTCAGCCTAAAGCTGCATCCTTAAACATTTTAAGTTTGGCCTAAAGGTTTCTCCCTACATAGTAAACTGTAACCTAAACTGGGTGTGTAAACAGACTGTAGCCTGCTCTTGCACCAGTCACAGGTGGCCGATGATTCAAACCATGTTCAAATAAGGAAATCACCAAGCTGTAACCAACTCAGCTGTTTCTGTACCTCATTTTCATTACGTCACTTTTCCTTTTCTGTCCATAAGTCCTCTCCATCTACATGGCAGTACTAGAATCCCTCTGAACATATTCTGGTTGTAGGGAGGGGTGATCAATTTGCAAACCATTCTTTGCTCAGTTAAATTCTGTTAAAATTAATTTGTCTATTACTAGTAGAGGGTCTTGACTGCAAGTTGTCCAGGTTCTTGGTGTTTTGAACAAAAACTGGACAAAATGCACAGCAAAGCAAGAAAAGAATGAAGCAACAAAAGCAGATTTATTGAAAATTTAAGTATATTCCACAGGTGGGAGCCACCCAAGCAGCAGCTCAAGGGCCCTGGTTACAGAATCTTCTGGGGTCCAAATACCCTCTAAAGGTTTCCATTGGCCACTTGGTGTTCACCCCATACAATTGAAGTAGTGGCCTGCCATCAGTCTGACTGGTTGCCTCTGCAATCAATCAGAGGCTAAAGTGAAGTTACAAAGTTGCACTCCTATGCAAATGTCTGATTGGTTGCTATCTGCAATTTTCTTTCCATTTTCTTTCCTTCCTTCATATAGAAAAAGGGAGAAGGATCTGGAAACAGTGATGAAAATGAAGTAGCCTCTGGTCCTTGGAAGTAGCTTCTGGTCCTTTTGTTACTTCAGTGTAGAAAGTTGGGGGTTACCTTTCAGTTTAGTTCTAGGAAGTCAGCATGAATCGGCCTCAGGTTCCCTGCCTCCAGACCCTATGCTCCTGCCTCATGTCCAAAGTTTTTCTTTTAACAAGCTTTTCTCTTCTAGCTAGTTCAGCAAGATGTAGAAATAGAGCACATCAAGGAGTTGAATGGCACACATATGTGATGGTGAACTGATGGCAATGAAGCCATCAACCAAAGGATTCAAAGGACCATCAAAAGAAAAGCCACAGGAGCTTAAGGAGACATGAAGAGGAAATATAATGTGATATCCTGGATGGGATCCTGGAACAGAGTAAGGACATCAGGAAAAAAAAACAAAGGAAATCAAAAAGTTGTATGCAAACATTCATGGCGGCATTATTCATAATAGCCAAATTTCCATCAATAAATGAATGGATAAACAAAATGTGGTCTACTGTATCTGTATAATAGAATATTACTCAGCCATTAGAAGGAAATTCGGATTTTACAGCATGGATGAATCTCAAAAACCACTGCTAAGTGAAATATCCATATTTATATAGAATGTCCAGCATAAGCAAATCTAGAAACAAAATGTAGGTCTGTGGTTTCCCAGGGCTGGGGGAGAGGGGATAGGTTGAAAGTGAAGGTGTCAGCTCAAAGGTATGGGGTTTCTCTCTGGGGTGAAGAAAATTTGATTTTGGTGATGGAGGTGCAACCTTGTAGATACACTAAAAGTCACTGTATACTTCAAATAGGTGAATTATTTGTATATCAACTATATCCCAATAAGACAGTTACCAAAAAACTCAGGAAATCAGAATTAAGGTGGACTTTAGTTAATAATTATGCATCAATATTGGTTCATGAATTATGAGAAATGTGCCACTAATGTAAGATGTTAATAACAGGGGATACTGGGGTGAGATACAGGAAAGCCTATGTGCTATCTTCCCAACTTCTGTAAATCTAAAACTCTTCTTTTAAAAGTTATTTTTTTTAAGAAAAGCAAGTCTCGGCTTTCAAAGTAAAAAGCATAAATACATGTGGCCAGTGGGGAAAAACTTTCATCGTGTTTTCAAAAATATAAATACTTGACGTAATTCTAATATTAGGGAGCTGTATTAAGCTCTTATTTGCTGAAGCGATTTTCCTAATCCCTCAATTGCTACTTTACTCTTTTCCTAATTTTTATTGTTCTGAAAGTAAAACAATTCCTTGCTGTTGGTCTAAAGCATTACCGAAATACTTTCTGTTCATTTCTTAGACCTAAATCCATGCAGCCACAAAGTGAACTAAAATGCAGGCTGCTGTATAACTCCAGCCCCTCTAAGCTACCTAAGAACCCCATGAGGAACATACAATGCTCTGCTTCATGGGAACAAAGAAAAAAAATCTCTAAAGGTTTTTAATAACTCCAGGGAGGTGGGGGGACGTATACATTAATCCATCCTCCCTCCTTCCAAAAAAGAGTGAAATTACTGCATAAAATGTGCTATGTGCATCCAAAGCCTGGAGTCATCTGACCTTAATAACAAAGCACGTAAATTACCGTCATTATGCAGATGTATGATTTGAGATCACCTACCAATCAGTAGGAGAAATGCAGCCAGTTAGCATTTTGCAAAACCTTGCCAAAATATAGCTCTGGAGGGCTTAAGACTGCCAATTATTTCTAGGTCCACTAATCCTGCAAGGTAGGATAGAGAAGGCCAGTCAGAAACACATACAATTCAATAATCAGTTTTATTATATTTTCCTAAGAATAACTTTATGTAAGTGTAGTTGGAAGAGTTAGGGTTGCTACTTTAAAACTCTACACTTCATTTCAATGAACTTATAACAGCTTTAAACTGCACTCCAGATAGAAATCAAGCAAGGCTTCTTATTGCTTTTTAAATGATAAGCAAATTGTGAACCAAGGTTAATATCTGACAATCTTAGATCCTCATTTTAACTGTACCAAAGGTTTATTAAGTAAGGCACACCAAACAAAACTGAGTGAATGGCTGAAATGCACATTTTGATCTTGTGTTACCATCACTTCCAAGCAGCTAGAGCAACTGCATCTATTTTGTACATTTACAACCACTACCTCCAGGACTCAAAAGAAACAGTAATGCCACTAGTGATAAACCAAAAACTCTCCAACAATTCTGAGGCTCCCATAAATACTTTCTAAGCAGTGTTAATAAAAGGCTCATAGAAGTATGCTGGGGACCCTAGGGGGATAGCAAGGAAAAGGCAGGAAAAGATGGAGCTCTCTTACTTGTTTTGCAATTAACAAAGGAGATATTTTCTGTCAATAATTCAGGTGCACATATCTTGGTAGCATCATTTAAGAATTTCTCTTAAATAGTAATTCTGATTTTCACTAGACTCATAATTTAACAGAAGGCCTGGGGATAAATGATTGCAAATGCCTCTATGGGTTTCAGACTCATTCAAGTCATTTGAAGGAGTCACATGTGAGTTTCAAGCTCTTTAAGAGAAAAACAAATACACAGACTGAGGGTTTGTTACATAGTGCCTACGAAATTAAGATTTCCACAACTCTCCTCAAAGTCCTTCCTGTTTGACTGGTGAATTTATCTCATACTCCCAACTCCCCCAACTCTGAGGTTTTCTTTAAGGAGAGCAGGATGAGAGATGGTATAGAGACTGAGATTCCCAGGGTTGATCACGTCTATTAGAGCCCCAGTGATACATTCAGCTTGAATAAAAAGCAGCCTAGACAGGAAACGCCATTGGTGAGGATTTATTTTCCCATCTGGAACCTGTAAACCCCAAGGCACACATCATAATCACTGGTAGACCAAGGTCTTGGCAGGGCCATCTCTGAGACAGCTGATCAGACCTGGCTTGAAAGGTCATGGTGATTCCTGGACTAGGGGAGGGTTAGCCACCAGCACTTTGCCTTTTCTTTGCATCTCCAGTGACTGCCCCAGTGGGCAGTCGCCTGCACACCGTCACAGAAGACTTCAGAGAAAGCAAAAGGAGGAAGGTATCCTCAGGAAGACATCAGAGACACCACTTTCCTCCTCCCCCAGGGGCTGACTCAACACTGACTTCCAACAGCAGGTGATTTTCCTTATTATTTCCAAATAATCACTAAAGAAGCTCCTGGGAACCTCATTCTCAGATAGCCTGCCATAGCCATGTAGAATTCACAGGAATATCCGAAATGGTCAATAGCTGAGTTTGCTGCAAGTGTAGAAGAAAATACAGTTGGTGGTTGGGGAGGCTCAGAGATACCAGACATTTCAGACACTTGCTCTAATTAAATGATTAAAGACTGCCTTTTTACACATTTCATGGATTGTGTGAGTCATGATAATTTGTTGTTGTTGTTGAGACACAGGGTCTTGCTCTGTTACCCATGATGAAGTACAGTGCCATGAGCATAGCTCACTGCCGTCTCGACCTCCCTGGCTCAAGCAATCTTCCCACCTCAGCCTCTGGAGTAGCTGGGACTACAGGCGTGTGCCGCCGCACCTGGTTAATTTTTGTATTTTTTTTTAGAAATGGGGTTTCACTATGTTGCCCAGGCTGGTCTCGAACTTCTGGGCTCATGTTAACCTCAGCCTCCCAAAGTGCTGAGATTACAGGCATGAGCCACCGCACTCGGCTAAGTCATGACAATTTTTAACATCAAATTATTTTCTCTTTTTTAATAATTGCTCTCAGCTTAAATGGAAGGTAAAAGCCATCTTTAGCTTCTCTTAACCCTCCTTTTCACAACACACCCAAAATTCCTCAACCCTAAATACAGCGTGATAAGAGGTTTTCAGTAAATTTACTGTCTAGAAAAAATACAACAGAAGAATAATACATTCATTCATCATGAATTCTCCAAAAGAAAGCCTTTATGTAAACCCACTGATGGCAATGTCCACTTCCTCAAATAAAGAAAAATGATTCTGGGATGGACACAGTGGCTCATGCCTGTAATGCTAGCACTTTGGGGGGCCAAAGTGGGAGAATCGCTTCAGCCCATGAATTCAAGATCAGCATAGGCAACATAGTGAGACACTGTCTCTACAAAAATTTAAAAATTAGCCAGGCATGGTGGTGCCCACCTGTAGTCCCAGCTACTCAAGGAGGCTGAGGTGGGAGAATCGCCTGAGCCCAGGAGGCTGAGGCTGTAGTGAGCCATGATCATGCCACTGCATTCAAGCCTGGGCGGGGGCGGGGCGGGGGCACGGCGGGGGCACTATTTCATTCTGAAAACAAAACAGAAAAACAAAAAATTACGATCCATGCTAACCATTCCTCAAAATTCTAGCTAGGCATCAATAAAATGGTGCAGAGGAAAGATTTACATTTTTAATGTTTGTGCTTAATTACATCCTTTAAAACTCACTTCCACAAAATTCTTGTTAAAGTCATAGTTAAGTTACTCCTTACTCCAATCAGTTCCAGTTCTCATGGATACGGACATGAGCCACAGTTAACCAGAGGTTAAATTTACAATATGAGAGAAAAATTCTTCTGAACCTTTGAATGGGCAGATGAGGGAGGGGCAGAACCCTCCTCAAACTCCCCATCATTTTGCAAGGCTGAGTTTCCCCAACCCTCCCAATTGACCATGAAAAGTCTTCAATCAGCATGTTATGCAATATGAAGCATACCATTTTCAGTAAAAGCAAAACAAAAACCAAAACTTAGGCCGGGCGCGGTGGCTCACGCCTGTAATCCCAGCACTTTGGGAGGCCAAGACAGGCAGATCATGAGGTCAGGAGTTCAAGACCAGACTGGTCAACATGGTGAAACCCTGTCTCTACCAAAAAATACAAAAATTAGCTAGGCATGGTGACTCGTGCCTGTAATCCCAGCGACTTGGGAGGCTGAGGTAGAATTGCTTGAACCGAGACCCAGGAGGCGGAGGTTGTAGTGAGCCAACATCGTGCCACTGCACTCCAGCCTGGGCTACAGAGTGAGACTCTATCTCAAAAAAAACAACAACAAAAAAAAACAAAGCAAAACTTCTCCTTCCCCACTATCTAATATTCTTCTAATACTCTAGCACCTGGGGCACATGTCCTACAATATATTACCATTTAATAGGCTCTTCGTTATTTAGAAAAGTTTTGTTGACAAATATAAAGATTTCAATGTATCCTTCCTCTTCTAGGTCAGTTCCTGGAGCTTTAAGTAAAACCTGTCTCAGTCCTAATTTTGGAGTGAATGCCACTATTGATGTTGCTATCCAGAGAACTACCTGTGTTTATCCCTTATGCTTTGTTTCCTGCCTCAAAGTCAATCATAATATTTGACAAAACAGTCCCATACTTCTATGGTGTGCCAGTTATTTTGAGTTTCCTTGGCTTGGTGTGAACTCCCCAAAAAGGAAAAGCTTTTTGAAAACCTAAATAGATCACATGCATTGGTTTTCCATTCTCTACATGTGCATTAGCCACTTGAGAAACACAAGGTCACTAGCAAAGCACACATTCCCCTTATTTAACGAAGTTGCCTTTCCTGGAAGACTGAGTTTGCTTAAGTTTTCAGTGTCCTCAGCCTTTATTAGATTCTACTAGCTTGCGTTTATTAGTGAAGCACCCCAGGTCTGACTGGGACTTATTCTCCTAGTGGCTTCTTGACATCATTAAATTCTCCAATCTCACCTTTCAGAACCTTTCCTTTAGAATCGGGCCTGTTAATTAACTATATTTGATTTATTCATTAGGATTAGAAAATCCAGTATATTTTCCACTTCTTGAACTAGTTACTTCAACTAGACCACTGCAAGAGATTATCTGGAAATGGAACTCTGCCCTAGCATTTTCCCCAAGTTTAAGTCAAAGATTTGATTCACTTCTCCCAAACTAACCTTTGACCCGATTTGGCAACACAGAAACATTGTTGGTGCTTAATGCAGTATTTATCAAGTATTTCTTATGTGCCAGATGCCATCCATCAGTGCAGAAAATACAAAAGGCTTGGTCTCCGCCCTCTTGAAAATTACAAGATGAACAGACATGGATTTTATGGTTGTTCTCTAGGCTTTTTCTCTCTCCTTCTTACTCTATAATGTGAAATCCTCCAACCCCCTCCCCACCACAAGATCTCTGAGGTCCTCTAACTTTATCTTGGAACAGCTCAAGTCCAAAAGACAGGAGGAGAGATGAAGCTAAACAGGCAAATCAATGCAACCCATGTTTCTTCTCATTTTGGGACTTCAACAGATGTGCCTTTGGACAAAGTAGGAGAGAGTCGCAAACTCAAATATAACCTATACATTGCCATATGAACTATGTCTATTTTTTGAGTCAACCAGAACTACTGAAGACATTAGCACGGACTCAGAGCAAAATCTGACAAGGCAAGGGTGAATAAACAAACTCCTTGGGGACCTAGTTCTGCTGCCTTTCTTGGTCAACAAAGCAAAATCCGCAGAACAAAGACTTCCCACACACATGCTGTTTCATTTATTTGGCTTGACAAATCAGAAGTCACTAAACATTCAAATCTCCTTTTAAGAAAAAAAAACTCAGACAATCTTACTGCTTTGATTTTTAAAGGCCTTAACCTGGTTACTTGATAACAAGCTTCCCTAAACTTATATTCGGATAGTCAATAAATCATTGGCATCGCTCCATTCAGTTTTTGTAGCAGAGGTCTCAGCAGAAGACAGCATCTATGCCCTCAAATGACTGATATACACTCAATAGTGAACGATTTGAGATACCACCCAGTGCCTCTCCAGCACACGCTAGGAATAATCCCTGTTTTTTTTCTGGGATCTGTAAAACTCTGATACAAAGGTGCCTGAAATCAAAGGCAAGGTATTGGTTAGCCAATTCTTCAGCTGGACGGCCATGCAGCCACCCACCATTTTCCTCTGGTTTCTTAAGTACCACAGGGAAGGAAAAATAAAGCCAGATCTTAGGCACTAAAATATTAATATGTCTACTATTAATGTCTACTTATTAATGTGTCTACTCATGACATAAAAAAATGTACTTCCTTAGAGAAGATGTTAAACTTATTGCCTCTTTGTCAGCAAGTAACACCTAAAAGAGAGAAACCAGTCATTTACTACGCATTCAAGTCAGGCCTGTTCAATTTCTGGCCATCTTCAGATACCCCTAACCATACCAGGGGCCTCTTAGGCACCACTGGGCCAAAGAGATAGATATGAATGCTCCAGAAAGTGCATTGCAAGTGTCTTGGCCTTCTTTACTGCAGAACTAACCAAGAATGAAACAGCTGCCAGTTACCATTTTTGCTTTGGGTATGGATGAAAGGATAGGAGCCACTCTAATTTGAGCCTCTAAACTTAGGGTTGCTTCCACTGGGCTGATGTTGGAGTCACTATACAATGTGATGCCTGTCATAGGACCTAAAAGAGACACCAGCACTTCAGAAATCTGGCCCACAGACAAGCTTGAGACCCGATGCTCACAAATTGAAAGTATGAGACAGCATTCTCAGACCTGGTGCAACTGGGTGAGTGGGTGCTCGTTCCGTTATTTCAATATGTCTTGCTTGCCCTCCCTAAGCATTTTGGTAATGGCCCAACTGCTCACTGGTAAACCAATTAATTTGGTCAAACATTTGATCCCAAAGAGGTTCCAATTACTCCTCTACTCCTAGAACGTGGCCTGTCAGCTACTTTAGGATGAGCAACAAACATGGGAGTTGGAGAGGTTCTTTCTCACTCCTGCCCCTTAGAGGCCTGCAGCTTAGAGGTGTGCCACTAAGGGGCAGGAGTGAGAGAGAAAGAAATGGAAAGAAATGGGCCAAAGGAGGAAGGGAGAAAAAGAAGACAGTATATATGACCAAGAGTCAGGAGTGGGAGTCACCTACAACTGATGCAAGTGGTGATCTGGCACCTGGGCCTTTGGTTCTATGGTAACTCCCATCAAGCAGAGGGACACGTTTTTCTCCCTAGTTTCCATTACAGAGCCTGCAGATGGCATGCAGCATTACTACTGCAATTATTGACTATAATTATCATGAAAAGTCTTTGATGTGATAGCAAAAATTATTAAAATAGCCTTTCTTAGAGGAGGGCAAGAAATACAACCTCATTTGGAAAATTCAAGGACCTAATTTTATACCAGGACCTTCTGCCAGAAAAGACTCAGTCACTTTAATATACTTGTTTTTGGCCCCTCCGCTTGAGGATGTTTCATCCTATGTGGGAAACAAATAATGATATGCAGTTCAGGATATATTTTAAGAGTATACTTAAAGGTACTTCAAAGGAAAATTTTTAAAAAAGTAATCTTCTCCTTTCAGATACACACATATTTACATAAGCTCCTAGTTTTTCCTGATCCCATAGTAACCAATGAGAGGTAATTGTTTTTTAAACTGCCTTCAAGGATGAGAACAAATGACAACTGAATTAAATGTCAGTCTTGTTTTAAAGATAATACTTGGCAGTGCTGTACTTATCAGTTTGAAATGGTAAACACTGTAGTGTACTTCAAAAAGTATCAGTAACTAGAGGTATGAAAGAACAGAGAAAAACCCACTTTGTTCTCTTTATCTTTCATTGGATCATAAAGCGTGCAAGGTCATGTTTTATTTTTTTAATCTAGCTACGCTTAGGTTTTAACTCTGAGTCAAGACAGCATAATCCCAAATTGCATGCAGTGCGACAGCAGCACATACATTAAATCATATTCTGAAATCAGTTTCAATGTGGGGAAGAAAGGCCATTTCAAAAGCTGAAGCCAAACTAAATATCCAGCATTATAAGACCTGAGTTTTGCAAATGAACTGCCTAAATAAGAATGAGTTCCACCAGATTATCCAGAAAACATGCTTATGTTTTTGTCCATGAGGGTTTCTATTATATATTTTTGATATATGACAATTAACATAGCCCAGTACAAAGACGAACTACCCTAACCCAAATTTAATGGACTAGAATAAGTTCAGTCATATAGAATGACTATACTAGAATTGCATGAGCTTGAAAAAGAACAATAGTTCAATCTCAAGTTTCATAAATATACATAGGAAAAGGTGCTCAGTGGCACAAGTCTGAGCTTCCATTTGACCAAATGACTTGGTGGGTATGGGCAAGTGGGATATATACTCTTACAAAAAAGCATTGTTTCATTATTATGAGATGAATCTTCATAGCTCCATGATTTGTGGCTACAAACATAACACAAATTACATCAGGGACTATTACAAAATTAGCTTATATTAAGAAACAATCATGATGCATTTTGCTTATTGGTATACCACACTAACACATTTTGTAGCCTTGGGACCACATACAGAACCCAAACTTCTTTTTATTCCACCAGTAAGTAGCAACTTAAAACAAGATGGATCAGTGATAATGTTTTGGATGTGTGCACTGTCCAAATGGGATCCAATGTTGGAGGTGGTCCTAGTGGGAGGTGACTGGCTCATGTGGGTGGATCCCTCATGAATGGCTTAGGACCGTCCCCTGGGTGAAAAGTGAGTTCTTGCTGAGTTCACGTGAGATCTGGTTGGTTAAGAGACCACGGCATCTCCCCACTCTTTCTCTCTTAATCCCACTCTCACCATGTGACATGCTGGCTCCCACTTCCCCTTCCACTGTGATTGGAAGCTTCCTGAGGCCTCATCAGAAGCAGATATGGGAGCCATGCTTATACAAAATGCAGAACCATGAGCCAATTAAACCTCTTTTCTTTATAAATTACCCAGCCTCCGGTATGTCTTTATACTGATACAAAAATGGCCTAACACAGTCAGGCACTTCAAGAACCAAGAGTTTTAGGTTATTTTGTGCTATGGTGTAGACATGGTTTTTATGGCCCCTTCAAATCTCATGTTGAAATCTGATCCCCAATGTTGGAGGTGGGGCCTGGTGGGAGATGTTTGTATCGAGGAGGACCGATCCTTAGTGAATGGCTTGGATCTCCCAGAAGTGAATTATTTATTTATTTATTTATTTAGCGACAGAGTCTCACTCCATTGCCCAGACTAGAGTGCAGTTGCACGATCTTAGCACACTGCATTCTCTGCCTCCTGGGTCCAAGTGATTCTCCTGCCTCAGCCTCCCAAGTAGCTGGGATTACAGACGCCTGCCACTATACCTGACTAATTTTTTATATTTTTAGTAGAGATGGGGTTTTACCTTATTGGCCAGGCTGGTCTTGAACTCCTGACTTCAGGTGATCCACCCGCCATAGCCTCTCAAAGTGCTGGGATTACAGGTGTGAGCCACCATCCTCGGCCTAGCAGTGAATTCTTACTCTTTGTTCCCACAAGAGAACTGGTTGTTAAAAAGAGCTTGGCCCCTCCTCTCTCATAATGTGATGCCTGCTCCCCTTCCCCTTCTACCAGGAGTGGACGCTTCCTGAGGCCCTCACCAGAAGCAGATACTGACAATATGCTTCTTTGTACAGCCTGCAGACCCATGAGCCAAATAAATCTCTTTTCTTTATAAATTACCCAGCCTCAGGCATTCCTTCATAGCAACACAAATGGACTAAGACATTCCACATCACCAAGGATCCTCAATCAGAACAGTTCAGTGTAAAAAAAAAATGGATAAAGTCACAATAAGTGGGAAATGCAAAAGAACAGAAAAGCTTGTCTGGAGCATGATTACTATTTACATATAGTACAATGTACATGTCAGAACATATGGGAAATGAGCTATAAATATTCTGATTGGAATATCTGTTCTGAGTCTTTGAGGCAGGGAGGCATCATGTTATATGCAAAGCATAACAGCTTCAGAGGTAAATAAGCCCAAGTTCTGACTAAGTTCTTTCTTAATTAAAAAAATACTTTTTAGGGCCGGGTATGGTGGCTCATGCCTGTAATCCCAGCACTTTGGGAGGCTGAGGCAGGCGGATTACTTGAGGCCAGGAGTAAGACCAGTCTGGGCAACACGGTAAAACCCCATCTCTACCAAAAATACAAAAATTAGCCGGCCATGGTGGTGCATCCCTATACTCCCAGCTACTCAGGAGGCTGAGGCAGAAGAATCGCTTGGATCTGGGAGGCAGAGGTTGCAGTGAATTGAGATCATGCCACTGCACTCCAGCTGGGGCAACAGAGCAAGACTCTGTCTCAAAAAATAATAATAATAACTTTTAGAGATATCTCTGTCACCCACACTGGACTGCAGTGGCATGATCATAGTTCACTGTACCCTCAAACTCCTATGTTCAAATGATCCTCCCACCTCAACCTCCTGAACAGTTAGGACTATCACACCTGGGTTTTGTTTTTTTTTTTTTCTCATTTTTTTAAGAGGCAGGGTCTCACTGTGTTGCTCAGGCTAGTCTGAAACTCCCAGCCTCAAGCAGGAGCCACCTCCTGGTGGCCACCATGCCCAGCTCAGGCTCAGTTCTGTTGCTTACCAACTGTGCAAGTCTGAGCCAGTCTCCCAACTTCTCTGAGACTAATTCATCTTCTGTAATATGAGGACAAGAATAGAACCTACCTCAGAGAGTTGTTGGAAACATTAAAAGTATGCAGTATTCCCCAATCGACAATAGCTATTATTATGAACACTGATATCAGATGCTATATATGTCTCAAAAAAGGGGTCCTTTGTATGTTTCAGAGTTCAGCTATGTTTAACCAGTGGAAGAGTGTTTGTTTTCTTGTTGTTGCTATTGTGCTGTTATCATTACTATTATTTTTAGTCTTTGGAAATATGTATTTCTAAAAATTACAGACCAAATGGAAATTTAGCTTTATTTAGCAGAAAGACAAAACAGTCCCTTGATAAAAATTCCGGCTACAGCCTGCAATACTGCTCTGGGATTATGAGCTACAGAATCTTTTCTTTAGTTTTTGAAATGGTTCTGTTAAAAGCTTTGAGATTAAATAAAATCAAAGTATTAAAGGTTGATTCTTATACGAGTGCCATTATTTTAGGCCAAATAGGTCAAGTATCAGCAATTTCACATAGTCTGACCAAATATTTGGGGGGATCAACTTAGCAACAATACCCAAAGGTTTCTATATATAAATGATTCATTTGCATCCTAGAATACCTACATTCATAAGATTCAAAAGATTAAAACAAGATACTATATGCTTGAGTAGATAAGCAACTGACTTAAAAATATATATATTGTGTGCCCAGAATATGCACTATATCTGCTGCACTATCCTGAAAAATGATCAATTTCTTCCTAATAGCCAATCATTGTGTTGAAAGAACTCTCTGCTCTATGAAATAAAGGCAGATGCTTCAGAAATTTAGACTGTCTAAGGATAAATGTATGTCAAATAAAAACAAAACAAAACAAAAAAATCCACCCTGAGATGAAGGGAGTTTGTTCCCTACCACATCAAAGGAAGGAAGAACAAAGATGGAAATGACAGCTCTCTGTACCATTGTGATGCATTTAAGTGCTGATTTTTTGATGTTGCTGATGAGAGTATGTCGACCTTAGAGTGTCTGTCAGTTTATCACCAGATCATCTCCCTTATATTCTCTTTATGTCTTAAATATTTCTGTCAAATAGGTCTTCTTCTACTCAGCTTTAGATTGGTACCATAGATTTCTCTCAATTATCCTCTTATAGTTGTGCATAAGATTCACAGATATGAATGAAAAAAATTATGAGCATAATACTTACCTGCCAAGATCTGCAGCCAACATTTGGAGACGTAAAAAATGATTACTTCCTGAACAAGTGTTTCTAGAACGGGAGTACAATGGGGTGGAGGGGTGAAGGGAAGAAAGAACAGGTGTCCCAAGAGATACCTGGCCTTGGTCCTGAGTAGTATATAGGACTTAGGACACCAAGTAAGTGTGGATAAACAAATGTTTAATGGTGATCAGAGCTATATTAAATTCAACAACATGATGAGAGAGGAAAAGTACAAAACCCATTACATAGTTTTGCTATATTAGAGTAAGAAGCTGTGACAAAAGCAGGGCATTACTGAGGGAGTTCAGAAAGTAAACAACCCTCAAGATGCCTGGAGACTGGTTTAAAAGGGGAAAGAAAAAACTTATAGTTGCCCCAGAATAATTACTTATATTTGGGAGGGAGGTGGGGGCGGGGCTGGAGAGAGGAGAGAACGTTCATTGTGGTTAAAAGGAAGAAGAAAGGAAGAAGAAAAAGCAGCGAAGGGGATTAAAGAAAAAAAAAAAAGTCCAGAGAAGGAACAGAGAAAAATATCTTATAAGGCACAGCAGGTTAAACACAAAATAAAATCTAGGCAGGGGCAACTTGCAAGAGATTGCAAAGCTAATAGTAAGAGACTCTTTTGCTCTATCAAAGGGAGGAAGCCAGTTATAGGAGCCACTTAATCACAGTCACAGGGCTGAAAAAGAGATGGTGGAGAGACTGAATGAATTCTTTGTCTTGTAAGGAGATGCGCGTTTCCAAACCAGAACACGGAACTCCGCAGGTCAGAGGTACTAGATCAAATAGTGGTAAACATGATGCCCTGCATCTAATCAACAAACCAGGAGTAGATAAATCACTGGGACCAGATGGTATCCACCAGCCAGTTCTGAAGTAACTCAAGGGTGAAATTGTTTTGGCTAACATGTGTAGGCTGTCTTTACAAACAACCACTGTGCCCAAGAGACTGGTGCTTGTCAATGCGATTCCAATTCATAAGAGAAGTTCTAGAATGGACCCTGGGAAGTAGAAACCAGTAAAGCTCATTTCCATATCAAGCAGGCTGGCCAACTTTACAGGAAAGGTGAAATCACTACACATTTATAAAAATAAAGCCTATGGGGAGGAGGAGAGAAAACCAAGTATTTTGGCAAAGGAGAAAAATCATGTTCATCTAATAAAACAGAGCTCTTGGGGTGGGCGATGCAAGGAGAATATATGAATAAAGGGGACCCTGAGGATACAATTTATACAAAGAGTGCTAAAATCACAACAGAAAGTATTATCATGTTAGTCTACATTACTGTGTATTGTCATTGAATCTTAAAGGACACACACAAATAAGGAAAATTCAGATGTTAGATAAAAAGGTCAGGGCAATTATTTGTTTTATGAGAGGTTAGGAAGATAAATGAAAATAGATTAAGGTGCAGTGTGCAGAGACAGGAATATTATTTCTTTTAATCAAACATATGGAGAGGCTTTAAAACGGTTCTCTTTTATCACTTCCTGATATACTACATTTATTCAATAAACAATCCTAGAAGTATAGCAATGGCTTGCTTATACATTGCTTCAAATTGTGGGATGACCCAATAAGCAAGGAAAGCCTTAGTTTGCCAAAAAAAAAAAAAAAAAAAGAAGAAGAAGAAGAAGAAGAAACATTCAAAGTCTATGAAATTTACTGTAGAAGACAGAAGCCACCCTTTTAGACATAGCCTTTATTTTGTACACAAATACTCTAGTTGCATATTTAACCAACTCTGCTGTCTGATTTCTAGACATTCAGTTCTGCCCTGGGTTAAAAAGGGTCAAAGAGTGAACCCAAATCAATGACAGCAGAAGTGACAGCTGAAAAGGAAGGCAGAAGCAACTGCAGCAGAACAGTCTGGGGCCATTTAGCTTAAGGGCAAATAGTTCCTCATACTTCAAAGAGCCCTAAGGACATTGCTGCATTAGAGCACCATTTATTAAATAATTCTCATAATGATGACCCTGAGTGTTCTTTAACTGATTACAGTTTTTATTGCTCTGTTTCATAAGGTAGGAGAATAAATATTTTATAAACATTTTCATTGAAATGTTTAAAACATAGTTTGATAGGTAAAGGAAAAATATCTTACTCACAATATTTTCTTTTTGGATAAAGCAAGATAACTGAGACATTATTTTAAAGCTACAAGCAAAAGGTCAACAGTTGGTATAGGCTGCAACTCAAGAGCTTCACAAAAGTTCTAGATGTTAGAGAAAACAGATCTATGAGGTGATTTATTAAGGAAAACTGGTTTGTTTGTTATACATTTATAACCTCTGAAATGTTCCAAAAAGGAACATTCATTTTCCTTCCACCTGAGTGTGATGTCCTTGCTGATGATACACTACCAGAAAACTGACCCATGCAGCAAGGCGGTTACTTTCAAACGGCATCAAACAGCTGGTTCACATTACCGAAAATATCAATCCCAGAAGATTTAGAAGAAAAGAGCTAAGTAAACGTGAAAATAGGGTTTATATCTTAGAATGGGCTTATTTATTTCTTCAAACACATACTTTGCCGTCTGGGAAGAGAGACTCTGCTAAATATACTTCACACCATTCTTGATTTCTCTCAAGACAACTTGGACTCAATGGAGGAAATAGATCCAAAACATTCAAGAAAAAAACAAAAATAAGATGATGAAGTAGAGCCAACTCTCAAACCATATGCCTTAGAACAAGCTGCTGCATACACCAGAAAAGCACCAATGCTGGTCTTTGTCAAATGTGTTAAGTGCTCCAGGGAAATGAAATGACACAAAAACTGCATAACCTTGAACGCTGAAATAATAAAGTTTTCTGGAAAACAAAACTGCATAAATTGTATCATTCATTTTCCTGTAAATTAGAGTGCCCGAAAACAAAAGTTGCTCTTCTCTCACAAAAGAGAAAGAATGAGGAGGCAGGATTCTGAGTAAGAAAAAAAAAACTCCAAAACAAATTAAATACAATAATAGAAACGAAGACCTTGAAAAATACATACAAGGCCCAATGCAATTAATGGCTCATGCCTGTAATCCCAGCACTTTGGGGAGGCTGAGGCAGGAGGACTGCTTGAGCTCAGGCATTCGAGACCAGCCTGGGCAACAGATTGAGACCTCGTCTGTATATAAAACTTAAAAATTAGCTGGGCATGGTGGGGTACACCTGTGGTCCCAGCCAAACAGAAGGCTGAGCCAGGAGGATCACTTGAGCCCAGGTGGTCGAGGCTGCAGTGAGCCGCAATTACGCCTCTGCACTCCACTCCAGCCTGGGTGACAGAGTAAGACTCTGTCTCAGAAAAATACAGACAGAGAAGGGAAGAGAAGAGGCAAGAAAAAACAGTGGGTTACTCATTTTCATTCTAAAAATGCCAATGTACCAAATGTCACATGCCATATCTGTACCCTACATGTAACAAACACAATACAAATGTTCTGCATTTGAAAGAACAAGAGTGGTTTTACAATTTTAAATGGCATTGATTTTGAGACTGAACTTTCATACAAACCCAGCACTGCTCCCAGTTTTATAAGGCATTTTATAAATGTGTGTGGTCATACATGGCACTTAGTACTGATATTTGGGGATCATTTCTTTAGAACAATGTCTTCTTAACATTTCCTACTTCTTAGCAGAATCAGACACTAAAAGCACCAGAGTAATGCTCTGCTAAAGAAGGGATGAAAAGCTTACAATATTGCCAGCATTTCTGGAAGGAACAAACATCCTCTGAGAGTTGTCCTGAAAACAGTCCTGTGTGATGGCTCACACAATCTTTATTTCATGAAAACCTACACAATGATGACTTTTCAGTGAAAGCTTGTAAACTGCTTGTTTCCTCTCCGAGTGATGAATGAGTGCTGCTATGGTCCTAGAAAAGGTTTCTGGGCTCCCTCAAGCTCCCATCCATTGCACAGCTGTCTCCCACTACAAAGAACAGGTAAATCCGGTCAAAAAAGCCAGGCTGACAGCAGAATAGGCCAAAAGAGTGTTCTTTCTGGAAAAGCAAATGTCAGCTATGATTTGCTGTTCTGACAGAGAGCTGGGAATGCCATGGCAGAGAGGCCAAGGGGTGTCTAGCTAAGCTGAAATCAAAACCCTGCCTCGTTCAATATTTGGAATTAACCATACATGTACATCCTCATCCTGAGGAATAATGTTTATTTCTGTGTTTTTACATATTTTCTTATTTTTTATTAATTTTTTTTGCAGGGACGGGGTCTCACTATGGTGCCCAGGCTGGTCTGGGATTCCTGAGTTCAAGTGATCCACCTACCTCAGTCATCCCAAAGTGCTGGGATTACAGGCATGAACCACTACACCTGCCTGGCCTATTTCTGTTTTTAAACATATAACTCTTTTTCTCTCATCCTTCCCCAAATACTCAATCATTTTGTTATGAAAAGAATTTACAGTTTTTCCTACTCCTCTCCTCCCAACCTACAAGGTTGCACAGTAGAAATGCATTTGGTCAGGAAGAAGCCTGGTCTCCTGCGGTCCAGCTTTTGATTTTTTTTTTTCCTATCCCTTATCAGCCAGGCAAACCATGCTGTTAGCATTAGAGTACTACAAATCTGAAACTCAAGAGAATAATGTCTTGCTGGGCATGTTGCTTGCTCCCTACTCCAGACATTTCTGCCCCCTATGTTTTAAAATTAAAATTTAATTCACATATTGCATAATACACCCATTAAAGTGTACACTTCACTGAGTTATAGTATATTCATAGGGCTGTGCAACCATCACCACTATCTAATCCCAGAATATTTCCATTACCCTAAAAAGAAATCCTGTGCCTATCAGCAGTCACCCCTCTCACCCTCCCCACACACACGCACCAGCCCTGGACAAGCATAATCTATTTTCTGTCTCTATGAATTTGCCTATTTTGTACATTTCATATAAAAAGAGTCATGCATATTGTAGTATTTCTGAACTGGTTTTTTCATAAAACACAGTGTTTCAAGGTTCATCCATATTGTAGCGTGTATCAGTACTTCATTCCTATTTATGGTTGTATAATATTTCACTGCATGGGTATGCCATATTTTGTTTATTCAACAGTTGATACTGATATTTAGGTTGTTTCCACCTTTTGGCAACTGTGAATAATGCTGTTACAAATATGTCTATATTATTTTTTATTTTGATGTTGGATATATTTGATATAGAAACCCTTTTAAGAACACTAAAATCTCAAGAATTTCCAAAGTTAGAATGAGTTCCAACCCCTACCCCAGCACAAGGTTTCAATTCTCCTGGGTTTATACCCAGGAATGGAATTGCTGGATCATATGAACCAAAAATTCTATGTTAAACTTTCTGAGGAAATGCCATTCACAGACATTCAGAGTGCAGAATTACATCGGGACTGGCCTCAGATATATGCTTAACACAAGTATTGGTCTCCACAAGCTGACGTTTCATACTGCTCAGGCCACCAGAGACAACAATAGCATTTAAATTGGGAGTGATGACCAAAACAAAACAAAACACACTCCAAAACAAGGGTTTTAATCCCTCAAATAAGAAAACACACTTAAATTTAGTCACTACTTCCTGTTTTCAACCTAAAATTTAGACAGGGCATTCTGAACTTCAATATACACACATAATTGTAAAACTGGAATGAAATAGTAAATTAGAATCAGATAACCCTCCTTGTTTAATAGCTTTCATGTGAATTACACCTTTCAGAAATGGTAAAGGGAGCACATAATCAACTCTCAGGATTAGAACACAACAAATTATTCCAAAGATATCTAGACACGAATGCTGATGAAAATCTAAGAATACTCACTGTTCCAAACACAGCTAAAAAATGTGCTTCCTAGTAGCTAAGAAATTTAAGACACTTTCATTCTATATCACGACATTCTACTAATGCAGTAAGTGCAAACATTATCAATTTATTTTAGAAGCCTGGCATGGGTGGGTGAATGTCATTCTTGTCAAAAGATGGTGGGAGGCAGCAATTGGCCTTTCTGGGGCAAGTCATGGAGCTTGTTGATTTCTTTTCACTCTGAAAATTCTTTTTATTCATTACTCAGGCTGCTGGGCAGAGCATTTTCCCTCATTACAGCTGTGGAATTTTAGCTCCAAAGCCAAGTAAGTTTTTTTGTTAAAGCTTCTCAATTTTTTTTTTTCTTAATGTTTTGTTTTATTGCAACTGCAGTTTTGGTGGCTGCCTGTAGACACACCCTGTGGTTTCCACCTAATTTTTAAAACTTCATCTTTTTATGACAATTTCATCAACCTTTCACCACTACCATATTTGCTCTACGTCTATCTTCACCAGCTTTCTTTTCTCTAGTCACTCAGCCAACATTTATTGAGTAACTAGAATATATCAAGTTCAGTGCCAAATGCTAAAGATAAAAATGAGCACATTCTCTGCCCTCAAGGAGCTCAGAGTCTAATGTGGATCATGCCACAAATCCACCTCTTCTCACTTCCATTTCCATTCCAGTTATGACAATATCTTACCAAGCCTCCAAGTCAAAACTACCCATTTGAGAGGCTGCTGAGTTTCAGATCTGGGTCTCTTGAGCCTCCTTACCCTCAAGCAGACCCTCCAACTAACAGCTCTATCATACTCAAATTATTTGATATTTATTCTGATGCTGAACACAAACAATGATAGTAAAAATGCCTCAGAATACTAACATCCTAGGAATCTCTATTGAAGAAATAAAAGTTAAAATGCATTTATTTTCAAAGATCTAAACCTGCAGACTGATTTTTCTTTACTTTTTGGTAGAACAGGAAATAAGCCTGTTAAAACCTGCAAATATGCACTATTTTCTGCATTACTCATCTTTCCTAAATAGTTACAGCTGTTTCACATGCTTTTCTCTGTAAAAAGATGGAGCAACGTCCTCTACTAGATGTTACGTTACAGGGCACACTTTTTAGTCAGTAAGATCAGAAATGGCAGATGACTGGATAATGAAATGTTAATAAGCAATCCCTCAAGGGCTGGACAGAAAGGATATATAACACTACAGCAGAACATTCATCAGCCCTCCAAGTATTTACATGCTATGAGAGCAGCCTTCCCAAGTCCTTATCAGCTTTATGGATTTCAGAGGTCAAAAGTATGTAATGAAGGTATGAATCAGGTACGCACTGAGATGATTCAAGTGTAAAAGCATGTCAGATCATAATATCAAGTTCCAAGACCAAAGCTCCAAATGTTATCATTACATAAAAGCACACACATATGTTTTCAATGGTTCAGTTCTGTGACTCCCAGCCTGTGGATCTCAGTGATATTTTCAAAAGTCTATAGATTTATAGTTCTGCCAAGTGCCTTCTGCACACTGAATACTGTCTCACTTATAGAGCACATCACTAGTTTTCTCAGACTACAAAAGGCTGGGCTCCACTATAGCCAGCACTAAACACTACAGCACATGGGATCTTCAGAGAATAGAACACAAGCCAGCTTGTGAGGCTTTGTGGGCAGAGAAAGTGGCAAGTAAACCTCAGTAAGCCAGTACATTTAAGATAAATTGTCAAAATGATTTATAATAGGATGGTGACCACTTCCCACTTATGGACTCAGCAAATAGTCACCATAGATCAAGCATCCCCAACTCCTAGGAACCAGCCTGCACAGGAGGAGGTGAACAGCGGGTGAGCAAGTGAAGCTTCATGTGTTTATACAGCTGCTCCCCACTGTTCGCATTACCACCTGAGCTCCACCTCCTGTCAGATCACAGGTGACATTAGATTCTTCTAGGAGCACAAGCCCTCTTGTGAACTGCACATGCAAGTGATCTAGGTTGTACACTCCTGATGAGAATCTAATGCCTGATGATCTGTCACTGTCTCCCATTACCCCCAGATGGGACCATCTAGTTGAAGGAAAAAAAACTCAAGACACCCACTGATTCTACATTAAATTGCATAATTATTTCCTTATATATTACAATGTAATAATAGAAAAAAATTACACAGCCGGGCACAATGGCTCACACCTGTAATCCCAGCACTTTGGGAAGCCAAGGCGGGTGGATCACTTGAGGTCAGGAGTTTGACAGCAGCCTGGCATACATGGTGAAATCCAATTTCTACTAAAAATACAGAAATTAGTCAGGTATGGTGGCACATGCTTATAATCCCAGCTACTCAGGAGGCTGAGGCAGAAGAATCGCTTGAATCTGGGAGGTGGAGGTTACAATGAGCCACGATCACACCACTGTACCCCAGTCTGGGGCAAAAGAGCAAGACTCCATCTCAAACAAACAAAAAAAGAAATAAAGTACACAATGAATGTAATGTGCTTGAATCATCCTGAAACCAGCCCCCCGAAACAATAGTCCATGGAAAAACTGTGTTCCATGAAACCGGTCCCTGGTGTCAAAAGGTTGGGGACCACTGCCATAGATGACACCAAACCAAATAAACTGTTGGGGCCAAAAAGAGGGAATGCAACATTGCACAGTATCATTTAAAGAACAATAATACAGTTAGATAGAAGGAATAAGTTAAAGTGTTCCATAGCACAGCAGGCTGACTACAGTTAACAATAACAATTTTTTTCTTTATGAAATGGGGTCTCACTCTATCACCCAGGCTGGAATGCAGTGGCATAATCAGAGCTCTGTGCAACCTCAAACTCCTGGGCTCAAGCCAATCCTCCACTTCAGCCTCCAGAGTAGCTACGACTGTAGGTGAATGCCACCACGCCAAGATAATTTTTAGATTTTTCTAGAGATGAGGTCTTGCTATGTTGCCCAGGCTGGTCTCAAAATCCTGGGCTCACACAATCCTCCTGCCTCAGCCTCCCAAAGTGCTGGGATTACAGGCATGAGCCACTATATGTATACCTGAACTCAACAGTGAGTTACTGTATATTTCAAGATAGTAAGAAGATTTGAAATATTCCCAGTCCAAAGAAATAACAGAGGTGATGGCTAACCTAACTATCTGGATTTGATCGCTACATATTGTATGCATGTATCAAAATATCACATATATTCCATAGACATGAACATTATGTGTATGTATCAATTTTAAAATATATTTTTGGAAAAAAAAAAAAAAGAATGGTAAAGAAGATCAGAAACCTTGGTCCTCAACCTAATTCTGCCAAAAAGTGGCTAGGTGACTTTGGGAAAAGTTATTTCCCTCTCTGGGTCTTAGTGACCTCATCTATAAAACGACTTCTGAGTTATTCTCTGGCTCCAACACTGATAAAAGTTCCAAGATGCTAGGTTCCTATGATTATGGGTCTAAGGGGCACCCAGGAGCATACTATGGGAGGGGAGAGCTGATGATCAGCCCCCAAATGAGCTTCAAGACTAGGTGCTCCTCCAGTAGCCAGGGCTTTATTTTTATTCACCTGAGCATCCTCAGACCCATGTAGTACCTGGTTCAGTTGCTCTCAGTAAATACTTGTCAGATGAATGTGAGGGCTTATAAGGATCTTCAGAGCAGCCAATGACCCATTTCTTTATCAACTGAGATCTTCAGAGGTCCTTAGGAAGGTCTTCTGATTATGTCTGATTCCTTCTGCAGTGCACTTTTCTTCCCTAACTCTGCTTCTACCAAGTTCACTGGGTGATTTCTGCATTCTGTCTTTAGTTAGCAGGCCAAATACGTTAGCTATATTTCTGTAAATTATATGACTAACTCTATGTCTACTTCTGCAGGGTGGTTCAGTCTGTACATTACAATCGATGGATGCTGAAAGCTGGAAGCCGGCAGAGTTTTCCATCTATAACATCTGCAGGGCTGGAGTCCTGCCAAAGATAATGGGGTGGAGGGATTTCTAAAGATAATAAATGGACCCCTCTACAGACTGCTTTTGCTTTGGAAACCAATTTAAACTTACGCCACTGACAAACAGAAAATTATTCCTGTTCTATGCAAGGATATCTGAAAAACAGCAATGAATTAAAGTAAAACATTGTTCCCATGGCCACTGGCAGACTAACCCATCCCCAGCACAGGCCTAGCAGAACAGAATTTCCTAGGACCAACTTCATAAACTGTATTTAAGCAAAGCACTTACCTCTTGGGGTTTCAGTGTCCCCAGCAAACTGGATGTCTTGTAGACTACTTCCAGCTCTAACGTACTATGGTCTTTTGCTACTTAAGTTTTTATTTAAAAGAATCCAGTACTCTAGAGGAAATCACTTGCGACTGATTAAGGCAATGAAATCCTAACAAGTTAAGTGTTTGAATAACCACTGAAAGGGAAAATCAGCAAAACTAACATAACCTGCTCAATATTACTGTAAAGACCATACCTGGATCCCTTAGACCATGAACTGCAAGGGCATAGAGCACCACAGAAAACATGGTTAGATGGTCCAGAAACTTGTAGATACCAAATCTACACTTTAAAAGCTAATGTACTTTCTAACCCTAAGGATTCATGGTTCAATCATTGCTACTTGCTTTATTCTCTTCTCTATCATTATACCTCTAAATGAGACTGCTTAAGAAGCATTTACCAACTGCTACAATATAATGCAGTTATCTTGACTACTGATATCTACTGGTAAGCAAGCAACTTAACTGCCCTAACCACTAGTGCCCAAATAACTAGATTTTACTATACTCAGCAAGGACTGGACTGGGACCCCATCCTGGCCTGCCTTAAAGCTTTATTTACCAGAGGGCCCTGCCACTCAAGGCTCCAGTTTAATACACCACCCTCAAAAGGGTGCTGAGCCACCCTAGTGCCCCTGGAACTAAAAATAAGCCTGCACGCCTGCAGTCTGGCCAGCTCCAGCCTGGAAGACCAAGTGTTCAGGCCTTTTTACCTCCCACTAGACTTAGCTTGCACATTCTTGCAAAACAACTACATTCTAAGTCTCATTATGCTCCAGCTCGGGGCAAGGGTTGGAGTGGAGGCACTTATAAAGCCCTCCATTACCTCTCCTATTTTATCAAATAAGACACAAGAGTAAGTGAATACATCTCCAGGAAGCAAGCAATTCACTTCTTTAAGTCCAAGAGAGTTTTCTTGTGGCCTTGTTAAGCCCCAGAAAGTAAAAAAGGGACCTAAGGCACAAAGTGATTAAGTAATTTACCCAAGGCCATCCACTACAGCCCAGGAATCAGTCTACTAGCTCCAAGTCCACCAAACCATGTGCCATGATAATTAACACATAAATCCAATTCCAAAATACCCATTCTACACTATTTGGACATTTCTGTACAACTCAAGTATTATGGTGTTCCCTAGGCTGATGATCTTTGATCACTGGACACAAAACCATAATCCATACTTTAGCTTATAACACCGTAATCGGTTTAAAAAACAAAATGCACCAATAAAATAGAAAAGAGTGCTTGTTTGCTGCTTCTGTGGCTTCCTGGAAAAAGATTCACAAAGAATGAGACTCAATTTATCCGTCATATCAAAAACAAAAACATCGACAGGCCCTGAAAAAAATGCAGTTAAACATTCGGCATTCAACTTTCACACAGAAGCAACATAGGGAGGAGGGAGGCAGATATTTGGGACTTTGTCCACACAATTCTTTCTAGAGTGTGGGGCTGGCCTCTTACTGCATCTGTGTGTGTAACCAAGGCAGTAAATGATACTGGAAATGATGGCCCTGAGGTGCCATTTTAGGCAGGAGAATAGAGTCTGGAGGCAGGCAACCTAAGGTTGATTCACGGTGACTTCCCAGAACTAAATCAAAAGGAAAACCCCAACTTTCCAGGTCACTCCCTTTCCAAACCCCCCTCCTTACAGAGTGGCAGATGGAAAATTGAAAGCACCTCTAATTGGTTGCTTTCACAACCAATCAGATTGGGAGCCAAGACTTAATTTGCAGAAGAGTATAACATTGTAACTTCACTTTAGCCTCTGATTGGTTGCTTTCTGCAACCAATCAGATATTTACACAGGGTGTAGCCTTTGTAACTTCAGCCTCTGAATGCGGGCCACTACCTCATTTGCATGGGGTGTACACCAAGTAGTCAATGAGAAATGTCTAGGGGGAATTTGGACTCCAGAAGATTTTATAACTATGGCCCTTGAGCTGCTACTTGGGCGGCTCCCACTCTTTATTGAAAATTAAAGAGTGTACTTTAATTTTCAATAAATCTCAGCTTTCGTTGCTTCATTTATTCCTTGTTTTGCTGTGCGTTTTGTCCAATTCTTTGTTCAAAACACTAAGAACCTGGACAACTTGCAGTCAAGACCCTCCACCGGTAACACCATCAGAATCACATTAAATTCTACTCTGCGGGATCCTTTTCAGACACTGGGGTACAGGGCTTTCTTGCCTCTTTGCAAAGTGTTATTGCAATGTATATGTAACCTGCTTAGCCAGGAGATCGACTTGATCCTTCCTCAACCTTAGGTTATGTCTAGGAAAAAATGTAAAGTTCTTTTAACAATTTTTTCCTAAGCAAAACTATTTTAAATCATTTTTAATTATCAAGTTCTTTTTGTGAATATAGTGTTTTCTGCTCTTAGGGTGACCATAAATTATAGGCCAAACCAGGACACGCTGGAAAGTGAAAGAAGGTGCCATTAACAATTATGCTGAGGGCTGGGTGCAGTGGCTAATGCCTATAATCCCAGTACTTTGGGAGGCCGAATGAGGAGAATGCTTGAGCGCAGGATTCTGAGAACTACCTGGGCAACATAGCCAGACCCAGTCTCTACAACAAATTTAAAAATTACCTGGGCATGGTGGTGGCTGCCTGTAGTCCCAGCTCCTTAGGAGGCTGAAGTGAGAGAATCACTTGAGCCCAGGAGGTCGAGGCTGCAATGAGCCATGATTGTGCCACTGCTTTGTCAATCCAGGTGGATTGACAAAGCCAGACGAGATCCTGTCTCCAAACAACAACTATGCTGGTACAACAGGTATAAACCTGAACTGTGCTAGGCAAACTGTAACAATGAGCTCCCCTCCCTTATCTATAATTTTTCAAGAAAAGTGGCCAGGCACAGTGGCCTAGCACTTTGAGAGGCAGAGGCATGAGGACTGCTTGGGGCCAGGAGTTTTGGACTGCAGTGAGCTATGACTACGGCACTGCACTCCAGCCTAGATGACAAAGTGAGACCCCATCTCTTTTTTAAAATTTTAAAAAGAAAGGCCAGACACGGTGGCTCATGCCTGTAGTCCCAGCACTTTGGGAGGCCAAGGCGGGTGAATCACGAGGTCAGGAGTTCAAGATCAGCCTGGTCAACATAGTGAAACCCTGTTTCTACTAAAAATACAAAAAATTAGCCAGGCGTGGTGGTGGGCACCTGTAATCCCAGCTACTCGGGAGGCTAACGCAGGAGAATCGCTTGAACCCAAGAGGTGGAGGTTTCAGTGAGCCGAGATCACACCATTGCATACCAGCCCAAGTGACAGTGTGAGACTCCGTCTCAAAAAAAAAATAATAATTAAAAAGAAAATTATCTATTTGCTGAAATTCTTTTGAATAAAAGGGTAAAAATATGGCATATCTGTTAAACACCATGTTACCGATCTTCCAATTGTGAATCATCTTAAAATACAATTGGAGATTAGCTGGATGTGGTGGTGTTTTCTTGGCAGCATATGAAGTTTAACTTTAATCTCAATTATGTGGATAGCCAATCTAGGCCCAAGACACCTTGGAGGTGGCAACACTTCATTTACACAGCTCTGCAACAAATTTCCCAGGGCTCCAAACATCCACAGTGACTGTAGAATTCATTCTAGCCTCCACATCCAAGACTAAGGTAAGGTTTTCAATTCATAAAAGTACTGTTAATGAAGTTTACCATTTTTCTATGTGCTTTGTGTTCTCATGACATATCATCTAAAAATTGTGTTGATTCACTTAGAACTTCACTTTTATGATTTTTTAAGAGCATGGTAATTTTATCATCTAAGAACATATGGAAAAATTACTTCAATATAACATTGAGTAACATTACTTTTTTTTTTTTTTTTTTTTAGGCAGAGTCTAGTTCTGTCACCCAGGCTGAAGTGCAGTGGTGCAATCTTGGCTCACTGCAACCTCCGCCTATCAGCTTCAAGCAATTCTCCTGTCTCAGTCTTCTAAGTAGCTGGGACTACAGGTGTGTGCCACCATGCCCGGCTAATTTATGTATTTTTAGTAGAGACAGGGTTTCGCCATGTTGGCCAGGCTGGTCTCGAACTCCTGACCTCGGGTGATCTGCCTGCCTTGGCCTGCCAAAGTGCTGGGATTACAGATGTGAGCCAACATGCCCGGCCAAGTAACGTTATTTTCTACTTTGACATGGTTTCTTAATTTTGTTCACATATCCAAGTATAGGTCCTACCTTAAACACAGGAATCACAGCAGATATCATAAATTACAGTACCTTATGATATACAAAATCAGTAAATTAATGTTACTTTACTCACAATAATTTTATATAAAACTACCTTTTTAATTGCCCCCGAAGCAGGACACACCATTAATTTACTCTTTGTTAGTGCTGTATGTTTGCTTTAAATCCTGTTACTGCATTCCTTCATGTAATCAAGTACCCTTTAAAAACTAGTATATCAGTTACATTTGCCTCCTCGGAGACAGGTTATGACCCTTTTATACCCTGTGGGGCTTTTGACCCTAGTTCCTGTTTTTCTTATATTTCTGTTAAGTTACAGTTTCCCCAGAACAATTGTCACTCAGGTGACATAACTAGAGTCTGTCTTAGATGATATTGAACTTTTTCCCAGTAGACAGTGTGAGTTGAGCAAAGAAACCTAATATAGTAGTACAATGCATTTGATAAAGACTGACATAAAAACCTACTAAAGAATGTCAAAATATTTTTAAAATACTTTGCTCACAATATGAATTATAAAGCAGTCATTTTGTACTACTCTCTTCTAAATGAATTTAAATCGAATTAAACGCCAAAGTATTTACAAAGCTTTCTTTGCAGGATAATTATTTCTGCATATGATATGATTATTTCAGTGAGGATTCTTGAACAGCAAGTAGTAGTTAGGGGTGCAGTACCAGGCATTTAATTAGCCTAAGGGATTGAGAAAAGCAAAAGGTTGAGAAATAGAGTTTAAATAAATCATTTTCATCAGAAAATTGTTTGATGACCTATGAAATATTGAACCAAGGAATCTGGAGTTGAGCACTCACATACCAGCTGTGACTAATATAACTATTAACAACCCACCATACAAGAGGCAGATCAAAATAATTAACACTCAACTTGATAAAAAAAAAAAAAGGCTAAATCATTCCCATATGATTGCTTTTAAAATAAGCAAGTTATGTCAACTAGTTGATTACTTTGTTAAAAATGAAAGTTGACAAGGTAGATTGAGTGGAGGTGGGAGATCAGCTCTCTCAAGCCAGTACATATGAAAATAAAATTTCAAAGTCAAGTGTCTTCTTACCAAATGCTTTAAAACAAAAACAGAAGAGCACGCCTCAAAACCCACCCACATCGCTTCAAAAATAAGTTTTTGCCCTGAGAATAGAAGATATGCAATCTGAGGTTTTTGTTCACGTCAGAAGCAACAGCAGCAAAATCTGTCCCCAAACTTTTCTGGTAAAGTCAACAATCTGTTTTGTCTTTTGCTGTTAACCCAAAACAAAACATGACTGAAAGGAAGAGAAAGGGGAGCTATTTTGTAAGAGCTGGTTAAGAGTTCCAAGGTTATTTCATTTTATGGAGAAAGACAATTTTCTAGAGAACGATTTGAAATACAGAAGTAAATAACTACTGATGGAGCACTGGAAAACCTCATCATTTTGGCTAATCTGCATCAACTGATAGTTCCTATACCTATGAAGTTCTTCAGGGTTTTTGTTTGTTTTTGAGGTTGGAGTTTATTTTTTCATCCCTTCACAGTTTCAATGGAGCAGTTCCATCATCTCTACTTTTCAACCTGGATCACATTTCCAGGCTTACACAACAGATGCTTGAAAAGCTCCAGTTGTAATAAGCCTTTATTCTCCTTGGATGTTCTTCGACCTCCAGAAGCTACTTACAGATTTAACCAATTTCCCTTCTAAGGATTGAATGACCACTAGCTCAATAACTATTTGAGGACCTAGTTCTACATTCAGAAAAAAATCCATAGAACTGCTAACCAAAAGAGATGTTCTTTTAAGACTGTAGCTCTTGGGGGTAGGGTGGGGGGAGCTCAAAGCAAAAAGGAAGTTTCAATTACTTTGTGAAGTGAGGCAGAAAAATTAAGTGAGATCCAAGAAAACTTTATTAGCTATGACAAGTAATCCTTAATGCTTTTGTTTCATGAGTGCTCAGAAACCTTTGCTAAAATATTTGAAAACTCATCCAACTATGGCATCCCAACTTAGTTAATATGCGTCTGTGTGTGTACAGACCCAGATACACACCTAGACACGCACATACAATTAGTCTTAAAGCAAATTCCCATTCACTATGTTTTATGAGCACCATTAAGAAATTAAGAAAAGTCTTAAGACTCCTTCCTGTTCAAATATAAATGTAATTGGAAACTATGGCAAAGCTTAAAACTGTTAACTAAAAGTCTACTTTCATTCTTGACTTCTAGGGCTCAGACTAGCCTCAATAGCTCTTCTCAGGGTTTGCCATGACCAGTGGAACAAACAAGGTGGAGTATAACTACAAATAGCTAAGAAGCAATTCATTCTGTGTTATATTCTTAAGGCAAATATGTAGTCCTTTGAATTCTGATGTTCATTATTTTAAATTACTTTCCGTTTCAGAACTTAAAAACTCACATGCACATATATTGCTACAAACTCTCGCTTTACTCAAATCACTGTTTTCTTTTTGAAGAGACCAGCAGCCCCCCACCCTGATACTAAAATATGCTCAGGTTTTGTAATCTAAACAAACTCATCAAATAAAAGCCTGCAGCCATCATTTCTAAATACAAATAAAGCCATCTATATACACAAAATTTGTCTTTAATGGGTATAGCATTTCTTTGACAGAAAAAAAAAAAAGTCTTGAGTTGATTTTTCTTTGTCCAAAGTGGTTAATATAAATATAACAAACCCTAGGCCATAATACCATTTATAATGTTTTTCATAGAGAGAGGCAATTAACTCATCCAACAGAAACTGAGGTCTCAAGATAAGCAATCTACTTCCCAGGACACTCTAAGTCATTCTAAAATGGTGCCAAGGTCTGCAGGTGGTTTCATAGAAATGAGTGCTGCTCCTATCCCAAACACAAGCCACTCTACCCAGAGCCTGGGACCATAGCTTAAAAGAGGTTATGGGAGGCCGGGTACAGTGGCTCACACCTGTAATCCCAGCACTTTGGGAGGCTGAGGCAAGTGGATTACCTGAGGTCAGCAGTTCAAGACCAGCCTGGCCAACATGGTGAAACCAAGTCTCTACTAAAACTACAAAATTAGTCGGGTGTGGTGATGGGTGCCTGTATTCTCAGCTACTCGGGAGGCTGAGGCAGGAGAATCACTTGAACCTGAGAGGTGGAGGTTGCAGTCGGCCGAGATCACGCCGGTGCACTCCAGCCTGGGCAATAGAGCGAGACTCCATGTCAGAAAACAAACCAAATAAAAGAGGTTATGGAAAAAAACCCACTTTTTCTTTTAAATTTCCAAAGGTATTTGTTTTGTGAGGAACCCCCAATGATATCTGTATATGTATCTTTGGGGGCTTCTCACAAAACAGAAATACATGTAGTAGGGACAGTACTCTAGGAGAGACAGTCATGCCAGTTCTGAAAAGAGAAGCCCTTTCAAAGTTCCTCCTTTTATCAATTCCTTTTCTACTCACCCACTATCTTTTAGAAAGGTCCACCTGCCTTAATAGTTGAAAATAGCATGAAATGACAATTCTCCATTCCCCACCCTATGATTCAGAGGTTAAGCTCAACTAATACTCATAATTGCTGAACTGGAAGTTTTGCAAAGCCCTTTGATACGGTCTCTGGTAAAAATTAGGAGGATTTTAGGCTTCTGCTTAAGAGCATGCACATGTCTTACGAACTGCTGCACTTTCTGCTCATCACACTTTTTGAAAGTTGCCAGGATATTTTAGATAGTTAGCTTTGAAAGTTCAAAGCAATTTTCAATATTCTCCTCCTTAGTGTGTGGCTTTTAAAGTACTATTGTTGGCAGCATTAAAGCCAAATGACCCTACAGGTTTCACTTTTGAGTTTTTGCTGATACCAGAGGGATGTGAACATGTGCTGTGCCTTGAAATGCTCTGAACTCATTGAGTATCTCCATTAACACTTTATATTGACACCTTCTCAACTTCTATATCAGGCCCACTGTTACGGCAATTGGAGGGGTTCGGGATGGAATCTCTTTACTTCCACGTATTTTTGGACTGACAATAGGAGTGTACTGGATTGCAAGTAAAAGCACTCCCTACTAGATGTTCATCCTCAGATAAAGAAGAAACAAACTAAAACGAATCAAAGCAGCTACTTGGAGTACTGTTTTCTATGGCATTTTTAGAAAAGAATAAATAAAAATATGTTCTCTAAACTTTCTATTTTTTTTCCCTAAAACATAAAGCCTCATCTTGTTTTCTCCTAGACAGGAATCGAACTTACAAAACAACAAAAGGTAGGGAGAAATGTACCCATTTCTGCTACATACACAAGATGGGATGCACCTAGAATTTACTCTGAGATCAGCTTTCCTTGCTACTTTTTAAATGCTTCTACAGTTGGGTTACTGAAGACACACACACACATACACACAGAGCATAAATAAGCTCAATTAGTTCATAGTGACAGGTGTATCAAAAAGGCATGGTAATTCCATCTTAACAGTACTGCTTAAGTTCATTCATTCAGTGACACTGAGTGTCTATGTGGCAGGCAGGCATCAGGCTCAGTGCTGGGGTTACAAAATCCCCACTTCAAGGGAACTTCCAGTTCTTGGGGTTTCTCATCACCAGGGATCAGGGGCAAAGGGTCGTTGATCATCTGCCAAAAATGGGGTTGCAGAAGTCAGAGATCAGAAAGGCAGTTCACTTTGTGGTTGTCCAAGGTCCCTTTCTGGAGTCTCTAGAATAGGAACGGAGAGGTAAACCTATCTCCAACTTTGACACTGAAGTAATTAGTGACCTATCAAATTAATGGAGGAAAATGAGCAAACATCAGGTAGGCCACTGTCAAGGTGAACAAGTGAGCAGCCACATGATTCCTCTTATTATAGCAACGTGATTGTAGACTGGGCCCTCAGAACATCAATCCATAGACAGAAAGCAGATTAGTGGTTGCCTAGGGCAGAAAGGGAGAGAGGGAGATGAGGGGTGACTGCTAATGGTACAGAGTTAATTTGTGAGGGAGTGATAAAAATGTTCTAAAATAGACTCAGGTAATGGTTGCACAACTCCATGAATATTCTAAAAACCATAGGCCGGGCGCGGTGGCTCAAGCCTGTAATCCCAGCACTTTGGGAGGCCGAGGCGGGTGGATCACAAGGTCAAGAGATCGAGACCATCCTGGTCAACACGGTGAAACCCCGTCTCTACTAAAAATACAAAAAATTAGCTGGGCATGGTGGCGCGTGCCTGTAATCCCAGCTACTCAGGAGGCTGAGGCAGGAGAATTGCCTGAACCCAGGAGGCGGAGGTTGCGGTGAGCTGAGATCGCGCCATTGCACTCCAGCCTGGGCAACAAGAGCGAAACTCCGTCCCCAAAAAAAAAAAAAAAAACAAAAAAAAAACACTGAATTGTATACTTTAACAAGCTGAGTTTTATAGTATATGAATTACATATCAATAAAGCTGGGGGAAAGAGACACCAATCCATGAGAGTGCTGAGGCTGCAAGTGTTTGGCAACGTGGGGGAGGGTTTGAGAAAACAAGACAAATCCCCCATAGCCACCAAAGGGATAAAACAAGCTTACTCTTTATACAAGAGGGTAATTTGCTTGTCCTTAGAATGCCACATGGTATTCTCAAACTCATGAACACTATGAAGAAAAGTTTTAGAGAAGGGCAGCAAAAGTTAAAGGAATAGGATGGGAGAAGCCCAGTGGGAGAAACAGGCTAAAGGTGGAAGTCAGGTAGGGGAACAGAAAGGAAATGTGCAAAGTCACAAAGAGTAAGGCCAGAGTGAACGACGAACTTCTTTAAGTAAGGAAACCTTTCAAAATTTAAGTGTTAAATCTCAGGGGTAGGGGTAGTGGTGAAAGGGGCAAAAGCAACCTACAGTCCGTTATACATGCAGAGAGGAAAAGAGACCTCGTGAGTTGATCTGACTGTATGACCCTGAGAAAAAATCAGTGACCTTTCTTGGGCTTCCACTTCCCAGTCTTCAAATGCAATGTGATTCTTAATTATGCTCAAATCCTCTCTGATTAATCAAGTGGAGCCCTTAAAGAACCAGGAGCTCCTCATAGCAGGGCTATCATATTCTGCTCTGAGTCTACAATACAGAAATGTATTGAGAAAGTCATTTCACAGGAATGTGGATGGCATTTAAATGGATTTGTGTTTCACATGAGGTATCCAAATGCTCCAATTATCCATAGGGTTTTAAGACCTTGGCAAAACTTTTGATGAACCTTGTTGGTTTAGGCTGGAGAAACTCTCCAGCAACCTTCAGGTTTGTTATGAAATTGTTGCAGTCTATTATGAGACTGTATATTTTTTGCTGACTGGTTGGCCAATATTGTCTAAAACAAGTAATATAAACACTTCCACTTCCACATACTGCATAATAAAGCATCTTCAAAGCTTCTGACCATTTCAAACCTCAATTTGTAAATATCATCTATCATGCATGACAAAGTATCTCACAGGATTAATACAATCATTGAAATTTTGCCAACAGTTGTGTGCTGTGGGATTACAGAAACTGAACTGTGCACCCCTGGTATGTGTATATGTAGTAGTCTATAGCTTTTTGATTTGTTAATGTGTCCTCAGGGAACCAACACTAATGGAAGCAGTTCAGAGTTAAGACCTCCCCAAGTACCACAGGGAACATGGTAAAAAGATGTATAAAGGCATTTTTGTACATTTACACTAATGGGTAGTTTATGGAAAATCCAAATACCTACCTATCTATTGTAATACAATCAAGATTTGCAAAAACAATTTGTTCAAAATCATAGAATATTTTTTTTTTTTTGAGACGGAGTTTTGCTCTTGTTGCCCAGGCTGGAGTGCAATGGCACCATCTCGGCTCACCGCAACCTCTGCCTCCTGGGTTCAGGCAATTCTCCTGCCTCAGCCTCCTGAGTAGCTGGGATTACAGGCATGCACCACCATGCCCAGCTGATTTTTCGTATTTTTAGTAGAGACGGGGTTTCACCATGTTGACCAGGATGGTCTCGATCTCTTGACCTCGTGATCCACCCGCCTCGGCCTCCCAAAGTGCTGGGATTACAGGCGTGAGCCACTGCGCCCGGCAAAAATCATAGAATATTTTTAAGAGGTAAAAACCATCAAAACTAAAAAAAAAGAATCCTTAATAGGAAAACCACTTTACAACGGCGGCAATTTCCATTTCTTAACAATATTAAATGAGCAAAACTGCAAGTAGTTAGTCATTTTTGAAAACGAACCATTTGTATTTGGGAATACCATAGTCTCTGGCCATTTAGAAATCCAATTCTCAGGCTCTGCACAGAGGAGCCAAGCCTCCTCCTTTCTTTTTTCCAGCCAAAAGCATACTTTTTTTTTTCTTTTTTTAAGAATGAGAAATGCTAACCCAGGAAAGCATGTGGTGGCTCTAACTTGTGCAACTATTTAAAATGAGTGTCCATATTTGAACTTTACTTCATATTGTCCATTTCAACAGCCCTTAAAATATTTTATTGGTCCTGATACTGGTCTAATCCCCTCCATGGCAGCAGAATCACAAAAGTGCACTAGGGGATTATGCAGTAGGGTTTGCAACAGTAAAAACTCGTTTAGGAAGGGAGAGAAGAATGTAACTTGAAATAACACAGAGAGAAATGGGCCCTCTTCAAATTTCCCAGCACAGCTTTGAGAGCTGTCCTATAGCCAAGTCTCCCCAGGGTTCTCCTAATCCTCGGCAGCCACTGAAGAGAGCCAGGATGAAACTTTTTTCTGAACAAAGAAAACTGAAAAGGGCCAAGTCTCAAAGTCACAGGCTCCCAGCTCGCCACTGGCTCAAAGCCAAGAGGAGCCCGTGTGCTCAGGCCAGCAGCCATGCAGCTGATGGACAGACGGCAGGATGAGAAGGGCAGTGTGTATGTTGAACAGGGGGGCACACAATCCACCCCAGGCTCTCTCCTGCCACCCAGTGTCACAGGGCTGTTCTCTCTGTCCCCCAGCCTTCACCAATGGCATTTTAAACTCATTTCCAGTATAAGTCCCCATATCTGACATGATTGTCCCCTGGCATGTGTGCATGCATGTGTGTTCATGTGTGCATGTGTGCACATGCATCTTTGGCTGACATAGCATTCCTCCCTTCATGATGGAATCTAACACAAATATCCTTGAAGATACAAGATATTCATGTTGAGGGTTCTCTCAGTGTCCAGTGACTTAACGTGTTGGTAGCTCAGGGTTTTCCCAGCTGTAAAACAGAACCAGTTCATGCACTGCAGTGGTTTATTGAAAGGAGGCAATAAAAATGGCAGTAAAGTACTCTGTAACTGTGACCCATATTGCCTCAGCATTATACACATGGGGTTGACAGCCGCATCCCCTTGCACTTGTGAGATGGTTCTCTGGAAGTGTTCTTCCATGCCTTCATGTGTTAGCTTTCGGGTTCTGTCTCCTGAAGGAGCTGGGAAGGCTGGCTGTCTTTGCTTTTGTCTCTCACAAACATGGAACACTGACAGGGAGGCGCCGGGCAGATACTCAATGCCTATGGCCTGCAAACATGGACACAGACAAGTGTGAGGACGCTTCTCCTGAAAACCTTCTACCTGAGAGCAACTGGACAAGCAGAACAGCTTGGTGTTTTGTTCTTCTTTTTTCACTCCTAGATCCATGCGTCAGACTCCTGCCTTTCATCCTGCCCCAGCTTTTTCCTCCATTCCCCTTGAAAAGCTGCTAGTTTGTTTAACTAACATAAGCACCTACCTCTAGTTCCTCGAGACCCTCAGGATGGGAGGCATTAGGGAAAGAGAGAGGAAAACATATCCAAGGATGTTAATCTACACCAGGGCTCCGCCGACTGTGGGATCATGACCTCCAAAGTACCTGGAGAGAATTTCAAGGGGGTCAGAGGCCCTGGAGCCCAGAGCCTAAGACCTCCCAACATCTGTTGTCAGTGAGGGCGGAGCAGCCTTTTTAATACAATTTCCTCACATGCATTCTCACCAGTTCTTTTTTCAGCCCTTAGGTGTACCCAACACCCCCTCCCATATGATCTCATCTCCCAGTATTATCCAAATTATTGTCCCATTACATTGTGTTGTGGTGCTCATTTCCCTTGGCAGCAGGGATGAACAAAGAATTTAAAGAGGAATGCTATGTGTTTCCAGTCTTTGCTGCCCTATCATGAATACCATCCATCAATTGGAACTTCAAAAAAATATTTTATGATGCTTATATTAATAGTTAACAACATGCATTGAGCATTTATGTGTCAGGCACCATGCCAAGCACTATATTATCTATATTAGCTCCTTTGATCTTCACTACTCAATGAGGTAGGTACAGAACTATTATCTTACCCTCCCCCTCCTTTAAACATATGAATCCTGGAACAGAGTCACTAAGGAACTTGTCCAAGTTCAGAGTTAATAAGTGGCAGTGAGGCTCTAGAGCCTACACTTTAAAAAATTCTTTTGTGAGATATAATTCACATACCATACAATTCATCTCTTTAAAGCGTACCATACATTGGCATTTTTTAAAAAATATTTTGGTTTTGAGACAGGCTCTCGCTCTGTCACCCAGGCTGGGGTGCAGTGTTGTGAACATGTCTCACTGCAGCTTTAACCTCCCAGGTTCAAGCGATCCTTCCACCTCAGCTCCCGGAGTAGCTGGAGCTGCAGGTGTGCACCACCACACCCAGCTCATTGTTACATTTTTTGTAGAGACAGGGTTTCTCCATGTTGCCCATGCCGGTCTCAAACTCCTGGGCTCAAGCGATCTGCCCACCTCAGCCTCCCAAATGCTGGAATTACAGGTATGAGCCATCATGCCCAGTCCATACAATGATTTTTAGTGTGTTAACAAAGTTGAACCATCTCTTCAGCCATCACAAGCATTATTAGAACATTTTTATTACACCAAAAAGAAATCCCACACCTTAACTATCACTGCCTAAATTTTAGACAGCCACTGATCCTACTGTCTATGAATTTTCTTATGCTGGATATTTCAAAGAATTGGAATCATACAAAATGTGCTCCAGAGCCCATACTCTTAACTCCTACCTGACACAGAGGAAGAAGAGGTCGTCCACTGACAAATCTCTAACACATGTTCTTTTTTTATTTCACCAAGCCAAAAAGTCCTATTACCAACACCAACCTCTCACAACATGAGACACCCTGAAACATTCTTCTGTTGTTGGCTGGAGGTGAGGCTTGGCAGGCAACTGCTGGGGCCCTTGAGGAGTAATTAGGAGATGACATGGCCTAAGAAAATGAGCACAGACTCGAGTCAGAAAGACGTGAGTTCACTTCATACACTGCTGGTGGGAATGTAAACTGTAGTGGCCACTACGGAAAATGCTTTGGCATTTGCACAAAAGGCAAAACACAGAATTGCCATATGGCCCAATAGTTCCAATCTAAGAAAACTGAAAACAGGTGTTCACATACAAAGCTGTATACAGCTGGGCATGGTGGCTCACACCTGTAATCCCAGCACTCTGGGAGGCTGAAGCGGGTGGATCACGAGGTCAGGAGTTTAAAACCAACCTGGCCAACACGGTGAAACCCTGTCTCTACTAAAAATACAAAAATTAGCCAGGCATGGTGGCGAGCACCTGTAATCCCAGCTACTCGGGAAGCTGAGGCCAAGAATTGCTTGAACCTGGGAGGCAGAGGTTGCAGTGAGCCAAGACTGTGCCACTGCACTCCAGCCTGAGCAACAGAGAGACTCCATCTCCCCCCCCAAAAAAAATACAAAGCTGTATAGAAATGTTCACAGCGGCACTATTCATCACAGTCGAAAGGCAGAAGCAACCCAAGCACTCATCAACTGACGAATGGATGATGAAATTGTGGTATGTCCAGACAATACAATATTCTTCAGCTATCACGAAGAGAATAAAGTGCCAGTAAAATACACTTAGTGAAAGAAACTAACACAAAAGTCGTATATTGTATGATTCCATTTATATGAAATGTCTAGAATAAGCAAATCCAGAGAGACTGAAAGCAGACTAGTGGTTGCCAGGGGCTGGGGGGAGGGGGAATGAGAAGTGGTATCTTAATGGGTACAGAATTTTACTTTTGAAGTCATGAAAATGTTCTAGAACTAGATAGTGTTGATGGTTGCATGACACTATGAATGTGCTAAATGCCACTGATACTTTAAGTTAATTAAAGTGATGAATTTTATGTTATGTGAATTTTTCCTCAATAAAAAAAAATGAAATAGTTTAAAAATGAAATCTGGGTTCAAATCCATGGTGACTGATCCTGTGCAAGTCTTACAAAAGTCTCAGTTCCCTTATATGGAAAGTTGGGGAGGGGTCATTTATAGGGTTTTGTGAGGATTAAAGGTGATAACCCATAAAAATCACAATGCTGGCACATAAAAAGTGCTTAAGAAAGAGAAACAATTGGTCAGCCAAGAATAAAAACCACTGCCCTCACTCTCTAGGCAAAAATACTGTATGTCCTATTTTCTACCTGAAACAGTTACATCTCTGTAGACTATAGCAATCCTAAATAGCAAATAATAACAGAATAACATGAAAATAGGACTGCTTTGACCTGGAGACTGGAGAATCCTGAATTTTCTTTACAAAAAGTTCAAAAGTACCAGACCCTAACTCCAAGGTCCCATTCCTAATCAAGCAGGGCAGCCCCATACATGTTATGCTGGCCAGGCGTGGTAGCTCATGCCTGTAATCCCAGCACCTTGGGAGGCTGAGGCGGGCAGATCACTTGAGGCCAGGAGTTCAAGACCGGCCTGGCCAAGATGGCAAAACTCCACCTCTACTAAAGATACAATATTAGCTTGGTGTGGTGGCACGTGCCTGTAATCCCAGCTACTCGGGAGGCTGAGGTGGGAGAATCGCTTGAACCTGGGAGGCTGAGGTTGCAATAAGCCAAGATCGCCCAACTGCACTCCAACCTGGGTGACAGATTGAGACTCTGTCTCCAATAAATAAATAAATAAATGTGATGCAGTTCTGGATGGCAAGACGTTGTAAGGCTAAAAATCTATCTCAATGAATCTTTGAAAAACCCTAAAGCTTTCCAAGAATAATAGAGCCCCTCTGAATCCAGAGGATATTTAGTGAGGGGATTACAGGAAATGAAATATATAAAAAGGATGGCTTAGTTTGAGAAGAATCCCTCCCGCCAAACTAAATATAAGGTATTTATTTCCTGGAACAGAAGGGCAGCATTTTGTTGTTGTTGTTGAAACACTTGTCTATATATATTTATATGCAATGTGAGTGTCTATTTTTGAAAATAAATTCCTTTCTAAGGTGTTGCTTTTCATTGGTTAAATGAGTCTTTAACATGACTGAAAGCTTCTCCAGCAAGAGATGGTTTTCATAATCCATGAGGGGCAGACTGTACACAAAACAGATGTAGACACAACTGAATACAGTCTTGCTAAGATCCAATGCCAGAGATTAGAAAGAAGATGTGCTTCCAATATGCTTTTGATTAGTTTATAAAGACAGTCGGTTTGAGGGCTCAAATATGCAGTGAGCCCTAGTTAGACCAGCTCCAGATAAGCATCCTTCTAGAGCTCACCCCTGGCCAATGCCTCATCCACACCAGCAATTTTTATTAACCAATAGCTTTTATCAGCCCAGCACTCCTCCCTCAATATAGAACCAGAAGTCTACTCTTTGCATACTAACTGGCCTTCCTAAGCAGCACAAGAGACACATGGTAGAAAAAATGGATAGGTAATAAAAGAACCAGTGGTTAGTGGGCCCCGATACCAACACATCTGGGCAGCACATACAAAGGAGATCGTATGTGAGCAGCTACTATGAGGATGAAAGGAACATATGCTCAAGAATGCAACAAAGGAAATTAATTACAGTTTATTATGCTATCACATTTATTTTGAAAATGTGAATTTGTTTCAATGCCGCTGATATATTAAGAAACAAATTGGCATAATGAAAATTTCACGTTTGCTAATGCGTGAGTCTGTCTTCCAGAAATAGGAGGTGAATGCAGAAAACTGCAACCAGCTGTACCCAGCCATGTAGAAATACACAAAACACATACATCAAACATCTATCAACTCCCTCAGTCCAGCGGTATGAGCCACCCCCTCCCTCTACAGTTAGTGCTACAACTTTCCATCAGATTTCAAATAACTCTCCAATCACCACTTCATAACAACTCACGCAAGCTGGAACCCTTCTGTGGATGGACTACCCCATCCACAGGCAAACTTCAGATGTCTTCAAGGTCACGTGCCATATGTATTGCAATATTTGTGTATTTCTTAACCATTTAGCATGTGTAAAACTGTGGTCTTGAGTTTCTTAGTTTCCTTTTTACTTTTTTGATGTGTCAATGGAGAAGTTTGTTAGGGTTGTGCCCCAAGCCGTTTTCCCATTGTCCCTATTGTTATCTTACCATACAATTTGGCATAGTATGGTGATTTTTAGGAATGAAAATGTTGTATTATAGTGAACTGACTAAACTGACTATACTTTCCTGCAAGATTTGCACATTCAGTGGGTGAAATGGCACATTTAGTTGATCATTCTCACTTTTTACATGCCCTTTCTCCAGAATCATGTTAATAAAGGTGAATCCTTCAGCAAGCCCAAGGGAACATATACCAGGCATGATCTGACTTAAGCCCTACATATCTAAATGGAATATGTAATAAAAACCAAAATATCCAGCTAACCAATTTAACACATGTCATAGGGTGAAAAAGTGTTAAGATCAATAAGAAAACAACTTGATTACAAAACAGGCAAAAGGTCTCAGCAAACACCTCACTGAAGATATACACATGGTAAATAACCATGTGAAAATATGTTCAACATCATATGTCATTAGGGAATTGCAAATGAAAACAACAGCAAGGCGTGTAATGGTATCTCACAACACCAAATGCTGGCAAGGCTGTAGGGCAACAGAAACTCTCATTGTTGGTGGGAATGCAATGTGGTACGGCCACTTTGGAAGGCAGTTTGGCAGTTTCTTACAAAACTAAACATATTCTTATCATATGATCTAGCAAGTGCACTCCTTGGTATTTACTCAAATGAGCTGAAAACATATCCATACAAAACCTTGCATACAGATGTTTATAGCAGCTTATTCCCAATTGCCAAAATTTGCCAAAACTTGGAAGCAACTAAGATGTCCTTTAATAGGTGAATGGATAAAATACTCTGTGGTTCATCCAGACAATTATTATATGGTACTAAAATAAAATGAACTACCAAGCCAAGAAAAGACATAAAGAAACCTTAAATGCATATTACTAAGTAAAAGAAGTCAATCCAAAAAGGCTGCATGCTGTTTCCAACTGACATATGGGATGTCATACAGATTCCAACCATATGACATTCTGGAAAGGACATAACTATGGAGACAGTTAAAAAGATCAGTGGTTGCCAGGAGCTGATGGAAGGGAGGGATGAATAGGTGGAGCACAGAGGAATTTTAGGGCAATGAAACTACCCTGTCTGATACAATAATGATGGATGCATGCCACGATACATTTGTCCAAACCCACAGAATGCACAACATCAAGTGTGAACCCTACTATTGCCTGGGTGCAGTGGCTCACGCCTATAATACCAGCACTTTGGGAGGTGGCGGTGGGTGGATCTCTTGAGGCCACAGGTTTGAGACCAGCTGGGCAACAGGATGAAACCCTGTCTCTACTAAAAACATAAAAAGACTAGCTAGGTGTTGTGGTACACACCTGTAGTTCCAGCTACTTGGGAGGCTGAGGCAGAAGAACCGCTTGACCCCGGGAGGTGAAGATTGCAGTGAGCTGCCATCATGCCACTGCACTCCAGCCGAAGCGACAGAGCAAGACTGTCTCAAAAAAGAGTGAACCCTACCGTAAACTTGCAGACGTTGGGTGATGATGATGTGGAAATGTAGGTTCACTGATTGTAACAAATGCATCACTGTGGTGGGGGATGGTGATCATGGGGGAGGCTACGCATGTGTTGGGGCAGAAAATACATGAGAATTCTCTGTACTATTGTAACAATACAACATGAGAATTTTCTTCAGGGAACTGGAAATGCACAAAGACATGCACTTTAATGTGTCCAAATGAACTAGACAATCCCCACTACCCAGATCAAATGGCCATGCACAAGATAAAAATTTAAAGGGCCTAACAAATTCTGACAATTTTGACTCTTTTGTAAAAAGGAGCCATAATGGCCTTTTTCTTTTTTTCCTGGAAGGAATAGTGCTATTGATTTTTCAAAAGTTAATAAGTTTTAAGGATCTCTGTCAAAGCCATTTCCCTCAGATGAAAATAGGAGTGGGGCCATACCCTGTTGTTAAAGCCTGCAGTGAATTAAAGTCATTTCTTTAAACATTTTTTTCCCCCTGAGAATCTCAAAGTTCAAACTTTGAAAGAGGAAAGAAGAGATGAGAGGAACTTTAGGGTTGCTATAAATGTCTGTCTTCAGTTTGAAAGGTTACGTAAGGATACACAATTACCTGAGTAGGAGTGAGAGTCTAAGCCAAAAGCAGACTCTGGGCATTGTCCTGGTAGATGTGGAGCATTTCTGTGAAGCCTTTCCGGAAGGCTCCAAAAGGCTCAGGTCCTGGACTATATCATGACAGGTACAAACAGGAACCCTGGAAGGTCCCAGGTCAGGCATCATTCCCCAAGGGTGTCATCAAAGATCTCAAGAGTAAAAAGGAGTGTTAAGAAGCTACCAGTACAGATGTCGGATCTCAGGTAAACCCTTCCCTTAACCCTCCTGCAAATCTCTTACAAGCCAGTGTTCCCTTTTCTGATCTACCACTGGCTCCCAATACAACAGAAAGAACATCTGTGATAGCTGTCAAGCTGGACTCAGCTTAAACACTCTCTCTGCCATAGTCTCTAACCCTACAGGAAAGTACTGCCCTTTGGGATCTCTGCAGAAGCCCTCTGAAATTTCCACAGGCCTCAGGTTGGAGCCAGAGAACCCTAAATCAGGACTCATAATGAACTCACATCTGTTTGTACAAAAATATTAAAATGCATCTTAATACCAGTAACTAACTGAAGCCCCCAAGAGTCTCGAATTACCTCTTTATCACTGTCCTGCACCTTTCTAGCTGTGAGTGAATAAAGTAAGTATATTTGAGTGCAACACAGCCTCTGTATCACAGGAAGGCATCCTTTTTGACTTGTAGTAGAGCATTCAGCTCAAGGACTCAGTATCGCTTGGGGTTGCAAACAGGGTGACTTGCAGTGATATTTGCAAGCCATATACTCTTCAAGGCAATTTTTATGGGTTGTCAGGTTGGGAGAGATGGGAAAAAGAGCATAAAAGTATTCATAAACTAGATGGTCTTAGAAGAAATGTCAGAAACACCAAAGAATTCAGGTGTTAAACATCGGGAACAGTCAAAAGGCGTGGCTAATTCACCTTTGATTTTTACTTGAAAGTATTTATCATCAGAATAGAAGTAACTGTCATAATAATGGCAATGCCTCACGTACATAGGGCGCTTACAGCATTTCCATGTATATTATCATTTTATTTTGTCTTCACCATAACCTGTGAAGGCATTATCCTATTTTACCGTACAGAAACTATGGTTCACTCTGATCAGAAAAATGAAGATAAAAATACTCCTCTCTGAGATGCTTGTCAAGTTAGCAACAGATTCATCAAAATTAAGTACTTAAAGTTCCTGGCCCCAAGCTTAACCCAGAACAGGCATTTCAATACTAGTTAAAATGCAAGTCATCTAACTGCTGAGCTTTTTCTCCTTCCCCACATCACCAACCCAACAGTGAGGCAGCCAAAACTCATGTTTGATTTGTAGGTGTATTATGCATGTGTACATACCATTAGGCTAATGCTAAAATGAAAGGACATTCCCAAAATACCAGCCAGGCATGGGGACAGGAGTGGGGTTGAGGCTTTGCTGATATTTGTTTTCTGTGCAGCAGCTTTCCTATGTGGGGGTGTAGGGAGGAGGGGGCTCTTAAACAGCTTTAACAACAAGCACTGGAGTCCATTTTAACTCAAAAACAACCACCACCACCACCACCTCTGGCCCAGTGTAGTGGCTCATGCCTGTAATCTCAGCACTTTGGGAGGCTGAGGTGGGAGGACCACTTGAGCCAAGGAGGTCGAGGTTGCAGTGAGCTATGATCGCCTCACTGCAGTACAGCCTGGGCAAGAGAGACCCTGTCTCAAAAAAAAAAAAAAAAAAAATTCTAAGCAGTTCTTTCAGATGACTCTACCAGGGACACAAAGGGTATAGGAAAATGTTTAAACAAAGAAGACATATTTGCTTGTTTAAATTAAAATTGCTCTAGGCACGTTATCAGGAAACTTAATCTGAAAAGTAATTGGGCAAAGCATAGGGGCTTCTAATTTTAATACAAAATGTTTCAGACAAAATGAAAGGGACACGATTTTATTCCCTTTCAAAGAACAGCAATAAAGACCCTGATGATCCTGTATTATATACGATATGCAGCTCCTAATGACATTAATGGAAATGGGAGGCAGGTGCATATTCTCGGAGACTAAAGAACAACCTGAGAGGTGGCTATTAAGTCAGAGAGCTGTCTATTCAGATGCCCCCTCGCCTCCCTTGTTTTAAGGACCATCTCAATAACTAGCAGTGTTGTTAGAGCATTAATAGTCCTAATTCGCTGTGACATACTTGAAGCAAAAGTATCTATTCTCTGAGTACAAAGGACTGCAGCCTCAGCCCCAGTTTCTAGTCACTTTACTTTATGGTTTTGAGACTAGAGCCAATTTTATTCAGAATTAGATTTTTGAAAAAAAATAAATAAATAACCCACATGCTAATCCACCCAATGCTTTTGGACACCAGGCTAATTCTCAAGGCCCTTAGAAGGAAGATTCTGTCATAATACTTGAAAGAAGAGGCAGCCAGAAGCCCCTAGTTCTTCTCTCTGAGTATTCAATCAGGGAGTTTCATGCGACCTGATATGTTGGTGTCAGAAGAAGTTGGAATCTTCGCTACATAAAAAAAGGAATACCTACACCGCTAGTGAGCAGGCTGCTTCAATCTGTGCTGACATAGGATTCAACTGTGTCCTGACGAGATCCTGTTTTCACATACATCCACTAAATCTTACTTGGCTAAAGCATGTCGGCCTCAGTTCACAAGAGCAAAATGGCTTTATGGACAAAGGCCTACAGTTATCCTTGGGGTGAGCTTAGAGGCTCTACTTTGGTCTCCCAGTATTTCCTATTATTGTAGTAATGCTGCATGAAAGACAACAGTAAGTTTCAATTATATGCTGTGAATAATGTCCCAAAGCATTTTACAGGGATATTAATTCCTTCTTATTTATAGTTGTCTACCAGAATGTAAACAGTAGAGAACTGGGAGCATTTCACCAAAGAAAAGGAACGACCGAAAAAGGAAGAAAAGGAAAGAGAGAGAAAAGAAAAGGAAAGAGAGAGAAAAGAAAAGAAAGAAGGAAGGGAGGGAGGGAGGCAGGCCAGAAGGAAAAAAAGAAAAGAAGGAAGGACAAGAAAGAAAGAAAAGTGCAGAGAAGACTAAATGACATTTCATTTCAACCTTGTTAGTGAATTACACCTTATGAGTTTAAAATATTATTCTCAAGTTCTTTCCTGAAAGGTTTAGGAATAATTATATAGGACTTAAAGGACAGGCAATGCCAGATAAACCTAATAAGTCTATCATTTGTAACAGAGGCAATGTTTCCTGTAAATGAGAGCTGGATTTCATTTCATAATCATACTTCAACATGTTTGTTGATTATTAATTGCACAGTACATCAGACTTGGGAGGTCATAGCTTTTTATTTTCCTAACTCTAGTGCAGCACTGATAGGGCTCAAACGCTTGAATTGAGTTCCCCAGTAACTTCTGTTTCTAACATGAAGCATCCATCCAACTCAGTGTAAATCATTCCTAGCTATATTATTTTCATGTTAAGACTTAAGCTCAAGTACTAGATGATCATGAACTGTTTTCCTCACAACTTTGTGTGGTCTAAAAGCCTTATTCTTCATGGGACAAGTCTTCTGCAAGGCTCTTCTATGCCACAGATGACATCAAATCTTTTCAATAGATACACAGGTTTGTTGCTAAAGGGACTTTAGCAATTCTGGCCATAAGGTGGGTGGAAGGCTGGAATACCTAGGAGCACAAATGGGCGAAGTCCTTACTTTTAAAGCTTCACAGTGAGAAGACCCTTCACATACCTGCCAATGACCAGTCTTAACCTTCTGTGTTTTTAGTCCACTTCATGTTGAGGGAAAAATATGCTTCAAATCCTAACATCCCCACTGTTGTTAGATCAAAGTGCTACACGGAAGATGATGCCTCGGAACAGGCTTCTGGAAATGTGTGACTTTTCTTAATAAAAAGAAACTGGGCATTTTCCAAACCTAGTTAATAAATACTTATTGAGCTCCTGTACTATATGTAAGGCATGATAGGGGATTATAAAACTGAGCAAGACATAATGCCTAACGATTTCAAGGAGCTTATGTCCTTGCAGAGGTAATAAAACCAATAGCCAACTCTTTTTAAGAGATGGAGTCTCACTATGTTGCCCAGGCTGGAGAGCAGTGGCTATTCACAGGCACAATCCTAGCATACTATAACCCCAAACTCCTGGGTTCAAGTGATCCTTCTGCCTCAGCCTTTTGAGTAGCTGGGACTGCAGGCACAAGCCACGAGCACAGCTACCGCAGCCTTTTTTTCTTTTTTTAATTGAGACAGGGTCTGACCCAGGCTGTAGTGGAGTGGCACAATCTCAGCTCACTGCAACCTCTACCTCCTGGGCCATCCTCACACCTCAGCCTCCTGAATACCTGGAACTACAGGTATGTGCCACCATACCCAAATAATTTTTTTGTATTATCAGTAGAGTTGGGGTTTTGCCATGCTGCCCAGGCTGGTCTCATACTTTTGAATTCAAGTGATTCACCTGCCTCGGCCTCCCAAACTGCTGGGATTACAGGCACGAACCACCATTTCCAGCCACCGATTTTAACATATGGCAGAATATTGTCCTTGAGGACTGGAACTGTGTTTGTCTTACTCTCTCCCATATCCCTAGTAACTGACACTTAGCTGGACACACAGAAGATATTTAATAAATGCTTACAGAATGAATGAACAATTAATCATTCTAATGTCCATTCATTCATTCATGGCAAAACGCTATGGGGCAAAAGCAATGTCCAATGATGGGTATCTGAGAAAACAGATGCAAAGATCTAGATGAGATGAGCAGGATTCTTAATCAGCAGACGTAGGGAGGGAAAAATTTAGGATAAAGGAAGAACACGTGTATAAAGGCCTATGGGCAAGAAGACAGTCGCGGCTGTTTCAGGGGAATGAGTCATCTGGTTTCACTATATGTAGAATACAGGGAGTGGGATGAGGGGGACATCAAACTGGGAAAGGTAGAAAGATGGGAGGAAATAACCCAGAGTCTGTGACCATGAAATATACATGCGGTCAGCGCCATGGACTATGGGTACATGCTGCTATTGGACCTGATAGCCTGAAAGACTCCCTGAACATAACGAGTGCTCATGAGAGTTAGATTTCGGGCAGGAGCAACCTAAAGCAAATGTTGAGTAAGACAGCATATCTGAATTTTAATACCTTGACATTTATCCTTCTGAAGGAAGAACTGCTAGGTTCAAATTCACACTTAGCAACTATGCGCTCACACAAGGGGAACAGAGTCTCCACAGTCTTTCAGAAGTTCATGTACAACATTCCAGGCACTGGCTGAGGCAGCATGTACTTCCCAGCACACAACTTCAAGCAGAGAAGCTTGAAGTCAAAGAGGCACACCCAAGCCAGAGTTCTCATTAGGATCTAAGCGACAGGTCTAACTCTAGCTGTCTCAAAAAAAAGCTCCACAGCCTAGCTCTTCACCTCAAAAGCTACTTTTTTTTATCTTTTCTAAAATGAGGCCTCTTCTGATGTACACATAACTTGCCTCCCTTGCCTCCTCTCACCCACCTACTCATCTTTCATAATGAATTAGCGTATTAATTAATGTCTAGCCTAAGACAAGTAGGGACATAGTAACACATTACCTATCTGGAACCTAAATATAAGCCCCCAAAGAGTCTCATCAGCCAAAATCTATGTACCAAAGCCATAGGAGAAGTGCTCTCCTCACAGCTTTATGTACACTGACTTGGCATAGAGTTTTGATGAGCTTAATGCTGTGGTTCCTAAGAGCACAAGGGAAGTAGCCAAGAAGGAGGGACAGGAGTTGCTAAAAGCAAGCAAGCTAACAGCAGTATAGAATGACAGCTGACAGCAAGGAAGGAGACAAAAACCATTCAGAAAGCTCAGTTACCCAGAACTGCTCATTTCAAGGTTTTATTATATTCAGGAATACATATGCAATGAGGAAAGAGCTTTCCTCTTATTCCCCTTATCTTTCCAGATCATCACATCAGTGCTCGATGCATTTGCAGTGAAACACAGACTATCATAGCTGGAAGGGATCCTAGTAATACAATTAAGTTTAACGCCCTCCGTTCATGAATACCAGTAACAAGACCTTGATGTGCTCACTTGTTGAATGCCCATGCCCCAGCTGGTCAGCAGCAGGGCAGGGACTAGCATCCTGACTCCCAAAGGCTCTTTCTTCTGCCTAGCAGTGATGTTTATGTATTCATGTTATAGCTTGTGTCCACTTAGAATAGGAAAACAGAAGTCAACCTAGAGTCTAGTGTAAATATTGAAATTTGGTAACATCAAACCAGAAAGGAAGTATCTTAGAACTTCTCAAAAGGTCAGTAAAAGGAATTAAAAGCTGTGTATACTGTCAAGTTTCTAGAAATCCATCCCGAATCAAATTTTTATTATTGTTGTTGTTGTTATCATCTGCCAACACTTATGAGTGTGAGATACCTTCTCTAATATGAGGGCTCTATAAGTTACAGTGAATTCCTAAAAAGGCATGCAACAAACATCCCTTCATGACAGAAAGCTTTCTCTGCCTCAGCAGATGGCCTTCTTTCCAAGCAGTCTTTGTTAACAACACTTCTAGTACAAAAAGGCAATGTGGGCTGCTTTTTGCTCCCTGTTTCTACCCTTCGTGATCACTTCCTTTCCTCGCAAGAGGCCACTTGTAAACCAGGACTGAGAATGTACAAGAAGAGAAGGTCTGGAAAAGAGTGGCCTGGATGCCAAATCCTTTTATTTCTGTACTGTTGGAGTTTCCGTGGTTTCTGCTGGCTAATTTTGTAAATCGATTTGGACCTTACATATTGTTCTTAATTATTAGCAGGCTTTAATCTGTTAAATGTACTGTAGTCAACAATACCCCAAAAAATTGCTTCTTGAACAGAGGCAGGATATGGAAATCAGAAAAGAATACATTCTCCTACCTTTCTGCAAAGCACCTGGAACATTATTGTATAATTCTGGGCTGTGCACATCAAGCAAGGCATAAGCTGAACTGAGGGCTCAGCTGAGAGCAGCTGACATTATGGAGAGTCAGGGAAAGGGTGGGATAACAAGTGAGGAAAGTCTGGTACAGGAAAGAAGACTTAAAGGGATACATTCATCATTCTCACTCTTGTGGCATCATAAAGGCCTATTAACTCTAAAAACAACAATCTAGGGAAGCTACCAAGCAAAGGTTAGAAGAGGTGAGGAGTTATATTCACTCACAATAGGTTGGGTGCAGTGGCTCATGCCTGTAATCCCAGCACTTTGGGAGGCCAAGGCAGGTGGATCACCTGAGGTCAGGGGTTCAAGACCAGTTTGGTCAACATGGTAAAACCTCATCTCTACTAAAAATACAAAAATTAGCCAGGCATGGTGGCACATGCTTGTATAATCTCAGCTACTCGGGAGGCTGAGGCACAAAAATTGCTTGAACCCGGGAGGCAGAGGTTGCAGTGAGCCGAGATTGCACCACTGCGCTCCAGCCTGGGTGACAGAGCGAGACTCTATCTCAAAATAAATCAATATTCACTTACAATAAAGAGAAGCACTATCTTATATCCAGTAGCCAATCAACAGTCAGTCTGTTATTCCTAGAAGTGGGATAAACTAAAGAAAGCATGGCTAAAGCAAATCAGGGCTACTGGGAGATATCCCTAAACATCAGGGTCCCTGGAACCATCTGAGATAACCATAGTGGCCTTGACTCTGTGGCTTATCCAATGAGACAGCTCCTATTGATAAGGACACCTAGCTTTTCAATGACGTATCACTCCAGTTCATTACAGGAAATTAATTTATACAGCTGCATCTTGTATGTCCCAATTGTGTTTCCATAGGGGGTGCCCCAGCCTAAAAGGGAAAGAAAGACACAGAAATGGTCCTACAAAGGATACAGCTGTCTTCCAACTTCAGGCTTTATTGGCAAACTCCTTTTCAAAAAAGAAAAAAAAGTGGAGAGCATAATAATCACTTGCCATTTGTCAGACAGCCCCAAAAGAAGCGGCTAAACTCTTTCCTCTCCTTCCGCTTATATGTCCCTCCTCTTTTACCTCACCCTTTGAGCACCTCTTTCACCAACCACCTGTCAAAATAAAGCAAGGCACGGATCTTTCAAAAACTGACACTGGAAAGAAGCCGTTGGATGATTTCTTTCCAGGACCCGTTGAAAGATAAAAGATGAGGCAGACAATTTAAAAGGCGAGACTGTACCCTCTGGATCACAAAGCTGAAAGCAGACAAACCGTGGAAGCCAATGACACAGGAAACGCCCTTTGACCAGAGACAGACACTAGGCATAGCAAAGTTATTTTCAATAAAGAATAAGAAACTGAATTAAGCCATTTCACAACTAATAGTCATAGAATCATTTCATTGTAAAAAAGTGGGAGAGGAGGGAGAATGGAGGGTTATTACGAGCACCTCCTTTTAGAAACAATGACACTGCTTTCTAGGAAGTTCTGTTCAGATGACAAATGTTTTAGGAAGGGTTTTGTTTGGGGTTTCTTTGTTTTATTTTTAAAAGTGAGACACACAGACATGTAGGAAACCTTCCAATCAAAAGGATGGAAGAACCACAAGAAAAGGCACTACCCTTCAAGCAACTAATTTGTAGTTCAGGTTTAACCCACACTCCCACCAGCCAACAGTTGAGCTGTTTCTGGGAATATTACTGAACTAGGTTTTTAGAAATTAGAGTAGATGCAGATTCCTGGCCAGAAATAAGAAAGGGTGAAGCTGGAAAGTGCTGAGAGAGAAAAACAAAACAAAAACAAAAACAAAACAAAACAAAAAACCCTGAACTCTCACAACTAACTAATGTCCTGAGTTCAACTTCACATTTCCTTCCCTCCCCTACATACCTGTAAAGAGAGGAATTTGGCATGTGCTGGTGTTAGACTAGGCTTTAGGCATAAGGGAAAAGTTTCCTTCCTTTCAACCTTCTGAAAGAAAAAAGGAAGGAAGGAAGGAAGGAGAGAAGGAATCATAAAATTGAACTTAAGGAAGTTATTCAACAGAAGCCAAACACACAGGAATGAACATGATCATTGCTGTGTTCCAATATAAAACCAAACACAAAAAAAACACACATTCAAAACACCAAAAATAATCTAAATGTCCATTTGTGGTACATATAATACAGTACATTAACTTAAGGGAATATTATTCAGCCATTTGCCATTTTTAACTGTATAAAACCACAGAAGCATTTTTAAACTTGTTATATTAAAAACAGCAGATACACCAAGTAGTACAAACTACAATTTAAGCCATATAAAAACATACGCATGCAGAGCATGGTGGCTCACGCCTATAATCCCAACACACTGGGAGGCCGAGGTGGCAGATAACTTGAGGTCAGGAGCTGGAGTCCAGCCTGGCCAACATGGTGAAACCCCATCTCTACTAAAAATACAAAAATTAGCCAGGCATGGTAGTGGGCGCCCTTAATCCCAGCTACATGGGAGGCTGAGGCAGGAGAATTCCTTGAACCCAGGAGGTGAAAGTCGCAGTGAGCCAAGATTATGCCACTTCACTCCAGCCTGGGTGACAGAGTAAGACTCTGCCTCAAAAAATATATATATATGTGTATATGTACATATATATACATATATGTATATGTACATGTATACACACACATATATACATATATGTATATATACGCAGATAAATAAGGATTGGATCATGATATGCAAAGCATACAGATGTTACTCTAATCACTACTGTTATTCTATCATCTCTTCAATTGGAAAAAATGTAACCTATAATAAACCATAATCTCTGGAGGCCTAATGACAGTATGACAATTCTCAGTGCCAGGTACAAAGTCCTGAGAGCAGAGTTGGTCAGGGCAAGAAGAAAAGAGGAGCTGAAGAAGAGAAGATGTTGTCTAGCTCACCTCAATTATTTCACTTCCAAGATCTAAAGTGGCTTCAGTGCACAGGTTCTTGCTTCCCCAGCGTGCAACTTTTCCCAGGTTTCTGGCCCCTGGAGGTGGCTGTATTTATTATTGTCATCATGGTGTTGGTAGCTACTTATCAGGAGAACCCTGACTCAGAGACTAAGAGATACGAACTCATACACAAGAAAGAAGCAGTTACCACTAAAGACTGGAAGAGTTTGATTCTTTAGTCTAAAGACCCAGGACAACACTATGGACATAAAAGCCTGACTTTGTCTCCTGTTGTTTTGGTTGATCTTCTATTGGAAGATCAGTAAAAGAAATGGTCATGTGTAATTATGTTGACAACACTGATTATTAAGCTGTTTAATGTCATTTACATAACAGCCTCCATAATAAATTCTTTCTAGATTGAGCAACAACAAGAAAATACCTTGCCTGAAGAGCTCTTGTTTCTTTTTATCAGATAAAGAAATGCATCATAGCCAGTTGGTGTTCCTGTTTTACCCCAGCTACCCAGAAGCCCATAATTCTTTCACTGTAATAGCCTTTCAAAATTCTTTACTCTATTTAAAATTCTCCACACAATCCTCCATCTTTCTTATTTTCTGTTTACATTAAATGGATTAATCTACACGATGCATTCAAAATAGGCCCATAGTGAGTGCTCAGTAATTGTTACCTATTGTTATTAAAATAATAACAATTATCACCACGTTTGTAGGAATCCTATTGAATATGATTAAATAATTTTAAGCAGACAGGGTTTATAATTTAAAATGTTTGGCTGGGCACAGTGGCTCATGCCTGTAATCCCAGAATTTTGAGAGGCCAAGGCGAGTGGATCACCTGAGGTCAGGAGTTCCAGACCAGCCTGACCAACATGGTGAAACCCTGTCTCTACTAAAAAATACAAAATTAGCTGAGCATGGTGGTGCATGCCTGTAATCCCAGCTACTTGGGAGGCTGAGACAGGGGAATTGTTTGAACTCAGGAGGCAGAGGTTGCAGTGAGCCGAGATCATGCCATCGCACTCCAGCCTGGGCAACAAGAGTGAAACTCCATCTCAAAAATAAAAAACAATGTTTTTTTAATCTTGGAAGAGAATGGTGTGAATTTTTTTTTTTTTAAGTTTCAGGCCCTGCTGGATTCTTCTATAAAAATTAAAGACATGGTTCAAGAATCAGTTACCACTTCTTTTTAAAACTGCACCCATTTGAGAGACCAATAGACTTCTATTACTAAAGCTGATGAGGGCTGATGAAATCATGTTAGCCCCTTATTTTTTAATGAAAAAAATTATCAATATTGACTGATTAAAAGAAAACAAATATTAGGAAAAGAAGAGAGATATGAGATGGGAAAGGACATGTCAAGGTTACAATAAATTGTTTGAAAAGGAACACTGGCACAAAGTCAATTGCTTCAGTGGACAGAATTCAACACAACTAAGAAATCTAAGTTATATGGTATTAGAAGAAATCGCTAATACTTTATATTTACTAAGTGTAAAATGCTGTTATTCTTAATGATCAAAATTTTCTTTCATTTAAAAAAAATGACTATCACAACTAAAATACTTTAAGTACAAATTAATGGTCCCTAGAAAACCATCTGCAGTTGAGGTTATACTTTCAAGAACAGCATATACTACCAAATATATAACATAAAAATTCAAGATTTGACACAATTCTCTGATCACACATCTAGTATCTGTTAAAAATGGTGAAATTCCTTTACAACCAATTACTGTTCAGAAAACTACTTAATATTTGAGGCAATTTATATTTGGCAAAATGTAGGATCTAAATCCATATTCCCTAAATGTCACCCTAGGAAGCCACAAAGCATTGGCATAACACTTATGAATATAACACAGATTCAAAGACATTTCTGAAATCAATAACTGTGCCAAATGCAATAATTTCCCTTTATTAAGTGATCAGCTTGCATTCCCCTCATATTAAAAACACATCTTAATTGTTTTTAGTTGTTTTTCCTTTCTGCAAACTATGAGGATACAACAGCTGCTAGGACTTCAAGAAGGAAAACAAATATCCTGTCCTAACAGCTGAGCTGCCATTAGTCTCTCGTGTTAATATGGCCGATTACAGTAATGTCTTCTATAAATTTGACTTATTGGAGGGAATATGGTGTGAATTATACAGTATTTTTAAAGAAACACAAAGTTACCGCTTTCAAACACAAAGTGACCCCAGGAAGTACTGACAACTAAAGCAACTTAAAGACCTACTTTAATAAACAGATATTTTTGCAATTAACACAACGATTTCAATTAAAATGGTTGTTTCTGAGGTATTTGGGAATAGTCTCTTTCCTTATGTAGGTGTTAAACATTTCCTGATATATTTATACCATGTATTTGCTTAGCAAACCTTTTATTACAGACCCAGAAAAGAGATAAGTATGCTTATCCCCAGAATCTCATTGTATATTACTTAATTATTGAGTTTGGAAGCAACCAAGAAAATCTCAGGACTCCGAGAGAAACACTAAAAGATTACTGGCAGAGGTCAGGTGCAGCAGCTCACACCTGTAATCCCAGCACTTTGGGAGGCTGAGGCAGGCAGATCACTTGAGCCCAGAAGTTCAAGACCAGCCTGGGCAATACGGCAAAAACCTCATCTCTACAAAAAAATTAAAAAATAATAATAAAAATCTGCCAGGTGTGGTAGCACACGCCTCTAGTCCCAGCACTTTGGGAAGCTAAGGCAGGCAGATCACTTGAGCCCAGGAGTTCGAGACTGGCCTGGGCGACTAGAAAAAAATACAAAAATTAGCCAGGCATGGTGGTGTGTGTCTGTGATCGGAGCTGCTTGGGAGGGTGAGATGGGAGAATCATCTAAGGCTGGGAGGTTGAGGCTGCAGTGAGCCATGATCACACCACTGCACTCTAGGCAGGGTGACAGAGTGAGACCCTGTCTCAACAACAACAACAACAACAACAAAGTAAAAATAAAACTAAAGCAGGGGCAATTAATTACATACCCATAAACTTAAAGCTAAGTTTAGATAGTTAAGGATTAGTTTGCCCTACCATAAACTTGTGCAGTTCAGCCCATACCCTGAGTGCCTCCTAGCATATGGACCATTGGAACCATTAGAAGAGAACTGAAACACTTCTATTCTTAATCAGAAAACTTAACCTAATAATAATAGTAAGCTGAGACAGGGCCAGTGGCTCACACCTGTAATCGAAGCACTTTAGGAGGCCGAGTCCAGCAGATAACCTGAGCTCAGGAGTTCAAGACTAGTCTGGGCAACATGGTGAAACTCTGTCTCTACTAAAAATACAAAAATTAGCCAGGCGTGGTGGTGGTGGATGCCTGTAATCCCAGCTATTCAGGAGGCTGAGGCAGGAGAATCACTTGAACTCGGGAGGCAGAAGTTGCTGTGAGCCAAGATTGCATCACGGCACTCCAGCCTGGGCAACAGAGCAAGACTCAGTCTCAAACAAACAAACCAACAATAGTAAGCTTATACTATTTAAAATAGAGAATATACCATAATCTTTATATTTAAATTCATATTTAAAGTAGGGTCCACCTTAGTCTTCATATTTAAGCCAACTTGGCACTTGCCTACAAACTTATGCTCCCAATTTACAACAGTGCAGTCACTTCACTGCATTAAATGGAGAGCTTGGGGCTTCAGCCTTTGTCATGGTTATGTAGTCTGCCCTTCAGAAGAAGGGTCCCACATTAGAAAATGGCTAAAAACACTTGCTTGTAACCCAGAAACACAGGGATGTCACAGCTACTCATGTACCTCTAGGTAAAATTGTCAGACATCCGAGCTAGTGTCTTTATACATACCCCAGCCTCAGGGTTCCTAATTAGGACTTTGAATTTCTGAACAAACTAAGAAATAGGGACCTATCGACTGGGCACCATGGCTCATGCCTATAATCCCAGCACTCTGGGAGGCCGAGGCAGGTGGATCACTTGAGGTCAGGAGTTCAAGACCAGCCTGGCCAAAGGGTGAAACCCCGTCTCTACCAAAAATACAAAATTAGCCAGGTGCGGTGGCATGCGCCTGTAATCACAGTTACTTGGGAGGCTGAGCAGGAGAAATGCTTGAACCGGGGAGGTGGAGGTTGCAGTGAAACAAGATTGTGACACTGCACTCCAGCCTGGGTGACAGAGCGAGACTCCATCTCCGGGGAAAAAAAGAGAAAAAAGAAAAGAAATAGGGACCTTCAGGCCGGGCGCGGTGGCTCAAGCCTGTAATCCCAGCACTTTGGGAGGCCGAGGCGGGTGGATCACGAGGTCAAGAGATCGAGACCATCCTGGTCAACATGGTGAAACCCCGTCTCTACTAAAAATACAAAAAATTAGCTGGGCATGGTGGCGCGTGCCTGTAATCCCAGCGACTCAGGAGGCTGGGGCAGGAGAATTGCCTGAACCCAGGAGGCGGAGGTTGCGGTGAGCCGAGATCGTGCCATTGCACTCCAGCCTGGGTAACAAGAGCGAAACTCCGTCTCAAAAAAAAAAAAAAAAAAAAAAAAAAAAAAAAAAGAAATAGGGACCTTCTCACAGTGTTTGTCTAAAATTCTGAAAAACAATCTTTGTCGAGATACGAAAGACTCTGTTCTCAGAGCAGCAGCATGGGGCAAGGAAGGCTCCTTCTTATCCTGTTATGATAACTGCTAAGACTTATCACTCACGCTGCATTTGCTTATAGTCCTAATCTCCCTGGCCAGGCTCTGCACTTGCTCCCTGCACAGCCAGGATCCTCCTCTCTTTGAGGCAACCTGCACACTCAGTCACCATTGATAAAGATTTGGACAGGGAAGGAATCTTGTTACCAATTGACAGGTGCATTCCATCCATATTTTTCTAAACCAGAGTTTTAGCACTGCTGGGCCAGAGGGCTTCATCTTGAGCCACTCACCAATCGAATGACAGTATTTCTGTGGTCTCTATGAAAATGACAGTGGACTCAGACCTTTCATAAAAACCTAAAGCCTTTAGCACTCATAGTCTGGTTCCTCTGCAGACCACCTTGAGAAGAGAAAACAATAGTGCAAAGTGACACAAGTGTTAACTTGGCATTTGCCAGTGACCCTGTAAACCCAATCCTTAAAATGATGGCCACAGTACTGTAAACAAATGTGAATCAGAAAGAGCCAATCCTTCAAGTTGGACCCCAAGTGGCTAACTGGGCCTAAATTTAAAAGAGAACCAAATGGTCATTTGCTAACTAAAGGTGACGCACTCACTCTGAGTTTCCAGAAAACACTTACCTCTGTTTAATTTTGGGACTTTCAGAACTCCCCTGAAGCAACCAATCAGAGCTCACCTGCACCAGCTTTCGGTGCTCACCTGTATTGACCAATCAGGGCTCAGCTGTATCAATCTATCGGGGCTCATCTGAGTCAACCAATAGGAATTAAGCAGATTTCAGTCTTTCATTTGCATATCAGACTTGCTTAGGAACTTGGGAGGGAACTTTTGCTCTAAAACCAGAATCCAGTTGGTGGCTCATGCCTATAATCCCAACACTTTGGGAGGCCAAGGTGGGCAGATCGCTTGAGGCCAGGAGTTTGAGACCAGCCTGGCCAATTTGGCAAAACCCCATCTCTACAAAAATTAGCAGGGCATAGTGGTATGTGCCTGTAGTCCCAACTACTTGGGAGGCTGAGGTCGGAGAATTGTTTGAACCTAGGAGGTGGAGGCTGCAGCGAGCCGAGATTGTGCCACTACACTACAGCCTGGGAAACAGAGCAAGATTCTGTCCCAAAGTAAAAACAAACAACCGGAAACCAGAATCTTCCATGTGGTCTCTAGAATATGCACTTTTGTTTTACACTGAAGGATGTGTCTCCCCAGTTTACAAACTGTTCACTGGAATGAAGTCATTTTCCTCCAAACTCCTTTTCAGAGAACTTTTGTTCACAGCATGCAACAAGAGAAAGTGTTCCATGTAAGCCAAACTCAGGCCTATCTTCCCTACACCACTGCAACAAGTGCTCTAGGACTCGTCTCAGGATCCACTGCCAGAAACACAAACCCTGGCCTTTCACTGGGGGCGGGAGCTTGTGATGATGCAAAAAGCACTACTCCTAGAAAAATGAGGCCTTGTAGGCCCATAATGTTCAAGAAAACTATGCTTTGCCCTGATTGCCATTCCCTTACCCCACACCCAAGGCCAAGGGCTTCTCCTTGGAAGTAGTTATCACAGCTGTAGCTAATTACCAATTTGCAGAATTATTGAGTCAATGTCTGTCTCACCATTTAGACTGTGAGCTCCATGAGGGAGAGACCTGGCTTACAACATTTTTGTTCATTGTTCTATCTCCAGTGCCTTGCAATTAATAGGCACTTGCTAAATATCTGCTGAATGAATGAATCTCTAGCCTAGGCACCCCTTTCTACAGATGGGAGTTCATATGTATAATCTCATATTCACAAGTCCGAAAGAGTCAACTATGCCCTCTGAAAGGTTTTTTTTCCTAAGAGCAGCCTATTTGCAAGGAGTACTCATTCATGTATTCATTCAACAAACATTTTTGAGTGTTAACCAATGTGGTAGACGTTGGGTATAGAGCAGTGAATAGGCCGGGCGCGGTGGCTCAAGCCTGTAATCCCAGCACTTTGGGAGGCCGACGCGGGTGGATCACAAGGTCAAGAGATCGAGACCATCCTGGTCAACATGGTGAAACCCCGTCTCTACTAAAACTACAAAAAAATTAGCTGGGCATGGTGGCACATGTCTGTAATCCCAGCTACTCAGGAGGCTGAGGCAGGAGAATTGCCTGAACTCAGGAGGCGGAGGTTGCGGTGAGCAGAGATCGCGCCATTGCACTCCAGCCTGGGTAACAAGAGCGAAACTCCGTCTCAAAAAATAAAATAAAATAAAATAAAAAATAAAAATAAATAAAAAATAAAAAAATATAGAGCAGTGAATAAAAGAGGCAAAGCCCCTGCCCACAGGTCAGATGGTGGTAACTAAGAAGAAAAAAGCAGAAAGGAAGAAGGGCAAAGTATATGAGAGAGAGAGAGAGAGTGTGTGTGTGTGTGCGCGCTCCCGCGCAGAGACATGGGGGGTTGTATCCTATGTTATGCAGAGACCAGGAAAAGCTTCTCTGTTAAGGTGATAGGTAATCAAAGCCCTGAAACATGTGAGGGAATGAACCATGCTGCTATCTGGCAACAGAGTGTTCACGGCACTTAGAATAAGAAGTGCAAAGGCCCCTGAACATGGCTGATGTGCTTGAAGGAAAACAGAGACCAACATGGCTAGAGTGGGATGGGGCCTGAGATAAAGCCTGAGAAGAGAAGACCGTGGGGGCTGGCACAGGAGAGGGTAGATGGGCTCATAAGCCTTGATTTTCACTCTGGTTGGCCTGGGGAACCACTGGAGCATTTTGAGCAAAGGAGTGATATGATCTTATTTAAGTTTAAGAGAATACCATCACACTGGCTGCTATGCTGAGAACACAGGCTGGGGAGAGCCAGAGCCAGAGAGCAAAAGCAGGAGAACTGATATGGGCAACTGCAATAATGCAGGCAAGAGGTAATGAGGACTGAGACCAGGATAGCAGTCACTGAGATGGTGAGACAAGTTCTAAATACGTCTTGAAAGCAGAGCCCAAAGGCAGACATTATCAAACATCAGCTAAGCTGAAACATATCCCATCCAGTCACCTAAATCTTTATTCGGATTACAAGAAAATGGATGCAGTCCCTTATTTTGGAAGGCTGTTATTTCATCATTTGCCCTCCAACCTAAAGAATACAAGAACATCTTCTAAGATTGCCTCACTGCTTAATGATCCATTGACCTCCTACCAGAAGAGCCTCCCACAATGTGTCCAGGCCCATCAGATGTGATAGGGCAGAAAGAAAAGTTAGTTCCAAACTGGGGGTAAACACAGGAAGGCAGAATATTAACCATCCAGCCAGCTGGGGACATTTAATACAAATTCAGTTTAAAGTGAACTCATTTCACTACTCCCCTTTAAAAAAAAATCTCACCATAAACACAAAGAACTAATCCTCACCATAGCCTCCAACATCCTGGTGAGGGGGTGATGTTTAAGGACCATTTATAAAGTACACTGGTGAAAAGTTGTCTTATTTTGCTTTTTAAAATCTTAGCATGGGGAAATCTTCTATAATTAAGGCAATTTAAACAATAGTAGATAATAATTTGACTAGAAATTGTAAGGAATGTAATGACTGCTTATCCTGGCACCAAAGAAACAGGACTTTCTGTGAAGTCACTGCCAAGAAAAATGATACTCCCACTCAGACTGGACCATTGCAAGTAGTAACTGCTAACCACATGCTTTACACTGCAGTTTGCAAGGACACAGTGCTATGTTTTCATCTCTGACCAAACACCAGACTGAAAACTCAATGGAGACAAATGTGTGGTGAAATAGAAACAATAACTGAAGGAAAAAAATATTCTGGTGGCGTAATGCTTGCTGGGATGACAACGTCAAGAGTTTGGTGAACTAAGGAAACCTCTACAGTCCAAAAGAAACCACTTCCAGCCTGTTCTGGTAGACAAAAGGTGAACAGGCAAGAAAGAATACAGGGTTTAAGAGGCTTGCAAAAGCCAAAGTGACTAAGTGGCTGTGTGAAGAAAGAACTAGCATGAAAAGAATGGTTGCGATGAAGCAGAGATCAAAGCCTGACCCAAACCTCCAGGAGAAGACAACAGAAGTGAGCACCTAGTAGAACGGCTGATGCAACAAAAAGGAGCAAAGGTAGCCTCTTCTAAAAGCATCTCTGAGGCCAGACACGGTGGCTCATGCCTGTGATCCCAGCACTTTGGGAGGCCGAAGCAGGCAGATCACCTGAAGTCAGGGGTTCGAGACCAGCTTGTCCAACATGGTGAAACCCATCTCTACCAAAAATACCAAAATTAGCAGAGCATGGTGGCAGGTGCCTGTAGTCCCAGCTACACAGGAGGCTGAGGCAGGAGAATCACTTGAACCCAGGAGGCAGAGCCAAGATTGTGCCATTGCACTACAGCCTGGGCAACAAGAGCAAAACTATGTCTCAAAAGGAAATAAAGAAAAGAAAAGGAAAAGCACCTCTGCAGGTACAGCCATGATCCTGCTGTTTGAAACAGACAGTGTAAGAAGTAGCAACTGTTTGTCTTCTACCCGGATTAAAAGAAACCACATGAAATACTAATCGCCCACTTCCAAGCAAGCCAAGAAAGAGTACCACATTCTAGGTTAAGGGGTTAAAAAAAAAAAAGAATTTTCCTTTTCCTTTTCTTACTTAGGCATCTAGTACTGAATGTATGTGAAAGTTAAAAATAAATGAGATAGCTTAAAATAGGTTTTTGTTGTTGTTGTTGTTGTTGTTGTTGTTGGAGACGGAGTTTCGCTCTAGTTACCCAGGCTGGAGTGTAATGGTGCAACCTTGGCTCACCACAACCTCCACCTCCCAAGTTCCAAGCGATTCTCCTGCCTCAGCCTCTCGAGTAGCTGGGATTACAGGTATGCACCACCATGCCTAGCTACTTTAGTAGAGACGGGGTTTCTCCATGTTGGTCAGGCTTGTCTCAAACTCCCAACCTCAGGTGATCCACCCGCCTCGGCCTCCCAAAGTGCTGGGATTACAGGCATGAGTCACCGCACATGGCAAAATAATTAGATTTAAAAATTTTTAGCCTGTTTGAGCTGCTAAAAACAAAATACCATAGACTGGGTGGCTTTTAAACAACAGAAATTTATTGCTCACAGTTCTGGAGGCCAGGAAGTACAAGATCAAGATGCTGGCAGATTCTGTTCTGGTAAGGGCGTGCTTCCTCATAGAGGGCCATCTTCTCATAGTAATTTCATGTGACACAAGTGACAAGGGATCTCTCTGGAGCCTCTTTTATAAGGGTACTAATCACATTCATGAGCTCCACCTCCTAATGCCATCACCTTAAGGATTAGGATTTCAAAATATGAATTTTGGAAGAATATAGTAAGACCATAGCAGATATGAATAGAAATATATATTCCTGGAATGAATACAGAAGTAAAAAGTCATGCTTAACGTTCTTGAGTACCTACCACATGCCATGCAGTGTGATAGGAACTGGGAATACATAGTCTCACAGATCTGGCAAGATAGGGCACAAAGAGCTTCTTTTGCTTTCTTTTGTTTTGTTTTTAGACAGAGTCTTACTCTGTCACCCAGGCTGGAGCGCAGAGGTGTGATCTCCACTCACTGCAATCTCTGCCTCCCAGGTTCAAGCAATTCTCCTGCCTCAGCCTCCCGAGTAGCTGGGATTACAGGTGCACACCATCATATCCAGCTAATTTTTGTATTTTTAGTAGAGATGGGGTTTCACCATGTTGGCCATGCTGGTCTCGAACTCTTGGGTTCAAGTGATCCACCTGCCCAGACCTCCCAAAGTGGCTCTCTCCCAAGGCAAGAGCCACCATGCCCAGCCAAGCTTCACGTCTTTTTTAAGGTTCAAATAGCTACACAGTTAGAGACTATCCTTAACTTCTAGTGTTTCTTATGATTATACATTTACCTAGTTTGGTAAATGTTTACAAGGAAATGTAAACATTTGTCACCCCTAACTAGGAACCAATTGTTGTTGACTTCAGGTCAAAATGTCAGTTTCCTAAACCGGCCACAGCAGGTAGTACAGTATTAGGAACTAAGTCGAACTTGGATGTTCTAGAGGGCTTTCAAAACAAGGTACAGAGGGGCCAGGTGTGGTGGCTCACGCCTGTCCTAGCACTTTGGGAGGCCAAGGCAGATGGATCACTTGAGGCCAGGAGTTCAAGACCAGCCTGGCCAATATGGTGAAAGCCCATCTCTAGTAAAAAGGTAAAAATCAGCCTTGTGTGTATTGGTACACACCTACAATCCCAGCTACTCAGGAGGCTGAGGCAGGATAATCTCTTGAACCTGGGTGGCAGAGACTGCAGTGAGCAGAGATCACACCAATGCACTCCAGCCTGGAAAAGAGTAAGACCCTGTCTCAAAAAAAAAAAAAAAAAAAAAAAAAGAGGTGCAGAGGAACAAAATCATGAACTACAAACTCTGAAGTGAAAAAGGCACTGAATTAATAATATACAATCTTTAACTTTTTTTTTTTAAATAAAAAGACAAAGTGACACATAGAATGACTCCTTGTTGATCCAGCACTGTTGGAAACTGGGTGTTCTAGATAGGTAAATGTGTAAGTTAACTAAAATTTCCTCCTTTTGAAGGGCACTTTTCATATTTTGAGTATTTCCAATGAAACTCTTTCTAAAATATACTTTCCGAACTTTTAAGTTAGAATAAGCCAAACACCATTATTTAATACTCTAATGAAATATACTAGTGCCCTCGATGGTTATGGTTACAAAGGTGCCTTTGAGCATTCGCCCATCCTAGAAGATCTCAAACTGCCAAGATCAGCAAGCTCTGGGTCTCCTGTTCGCTTCTTGTCACCCTCAAACTGTCCTTTCTCACTTTTTCCAGATGTCAAGTCTTACCTGCCTCTAACATGATCCCTTCCTGTGAGTTCCCATCAGCCCCCAACCATTTCTAATCTGCCACAGACTGGGAAACTAGATAACCAAAGTATTTTATCTTCATCTCATATATAAACCCTAGCTACCTAATTTGAATGCAAGCTCCTCAAAATCTTGATTCCTGCTTGACACCTCTTGTAATCCCCAGCACCTAGCACAGTGCTCTGTATACAGGAGCTATTCAATGATTACTGATAATAAACTTATGAAGGCCTTTTCTCCACGTAGAATGCATGGGCTTTATGACAGCTGTTTCCATCATTTGGCTTTTCTGCTTACTTTTACATTCCCAGCTGTGTTCTGGATGGTTGCACCAGCTAGAAGCCTAGGGATTTACTGTACTTCTATTTCTTGATAAGATACTTGAAGAGAATAAACACATGGCAAGGAGGACATTAAAGTAAGGGATAAAGAGATTTTTTTAAATTTCACCAATAAAGAAAAAGGGAAGAAATATCATCTAGCATGTTGACACTTAATCAATAAATGACAGAAAGGCTGGATTCCTTTCTAATTCTTTCCAAAGTATTCTCATTGTCCTTGTCTTATGTCTCTACCTGCAGCAAAGCATCACCAGTTGTGGTTCACATTCATATCTTGATTGAAAATATTTTCCTCCATGTCTGACACACCTTTCTTTTAAATCCAAGTTAGCCAAAATTAAAACAAGCATGCATTGAGTCTAAACTAAAGCCTTTATCTCAGACAACACTTTTTGATGACTCTCATTGGAAAATTTAGAATAACAGAATCTCAGAGATGGAAGGGACCTTGGCAATCATCTAGGGCAGTGCCTCTCAACTGTGGCTGCACATTAGTACAACTAGAGAGCTTTTTAAAAAATACCATGACATACACACCTACTTGTACACACAAAAATTAAAAATTAAAAAAAAAAAAATACCATGGGCCGGGCATGGTGGCTCACGCCTATAATCCCAGCACTTTGGGAGGTTGAGGTAGAGATATCACTTGAGGCTAGGAGTTCGAGACCAGCCTGGCCAACATGGTGAAACCTCGTCTCTACCAAAAATACAAAAATTAGCCAGGCATGGTGGTGTACGCCTGTAGTCCCAGCTACTCGGGCGACTGAGGCAGATCGAAGGATTGCTTAAACCTGGGAGGTGGAGGCTGCAGTGAGCTGAGATCACGCCACTGCACTCCATCCTAGGTGACAAGAGCAAGACTCCATCTCAAAAATTAAAAAAAATACCATGGCCTACTCCCTCCTGAAGAAAGTATGATTTCATTGCTATTGGGTGGTACCCAAGCATTAGTATATTTTAAAAGCTCCCCAGGTGCCAGGTGGTTCAATTTCACCCCGCTTTTCAAACAGGGAAGAATCTCACCAAAGGTTCAAACAACTAATTTGCCACAGTTAGGCCAGAACTACTCATTCCAAAAAGTCATGTCTTCTCCATGTAAACTACTCCAACTACGACAGTGGAGTCTCTTCCCTCCCTCACTCTTCCTCTCTCTCCAACATCCCCACCTATCTCAAAGTAGATATATTTTCTGAATATTCTTTGCCTTAGAATCCCATTGCATAATTTTTAAAAACCTAAATGATGTATATGTTTCCCTGTACCCTCATGCTTTTTTTTCTCACAAGGAACCCGAAAGAGATCAATCAGATGAGGTTTACCCTTAAAGAAGCCATACTGCTTCTCCTCAGATAGGTTGGACTCAACCTACCTTTTTCACCATTATTATCACACAGGCCATCTTTAAAATCCCTTGCAAGGTTCAATTTCAATTCTTCGTCAGCCCACTTAATTTCTAGTTTGTACCTGGGCCTTGTCAAACTTAGTGGACTTCCCTCTTCTGGCTTAAACTCTTTCTATTTTGTGAAAGATGCCTTTCTCCCTGAAGCAGCCTCTTTACTCTGCCAGTTAGTCATGCCAGGTTCTTTTTTTCTTCCCCCAAGCAGTTGGTCTTTTTGATGTCTGGCACACATTTATCTGGGCTTCCAATAAGATGTTTTTACATAGTTTCCAGGCTTCCTGGAGGCTATTGACTTTTTTTAACCCTCCCATTCAATTTTTTCCCCTAATTTCTAACATTTGTTAGAGTTTCTTTTTCAAAAGTTGAATACCTGGCTGATGGAGCTCTTTGATTTTTCTTTCCCACCAGATTGCTGAATTAAATGTATCAGAACTTAAGCATAATATTTCAAATTACCTCCAGGATGGAATTGCTCCATGAATTTTCTGCACTTTCATGTTCTCTATAGTAAGCAACAGATGTTTATCCAAGTAGAATTGAAAATGCTAGGTTTTACCTGTTTGTATTTTAGTATGTCTGTTTATTTATAAAAAATATTCTGATACCCTTCAAAGCTTGTGTTCTTCTTGGTAAAGACAATAAACTTAAGGTTTTTTATGTTTTTTTTTTTTTTTTTTTTTTTTTGAGACGGAGTTTTACTCTTTCTACCCAGGGTGGGGTGCAATGGCACGATCTCAGCTCACCTCAACCTCCGCCTCCTGGGTTCAGGCAATTCTCCTGCCTCAACCTCCTGAGTAGCTGGGATTACAGGCACGTGCCACCATGCCCAGCTAATGTTTTTTGTATTTTTAGTAGAGACGGGGTTTCACCATGTTGACCAGGATGGTCTCGATCTCTTGACCTCGTGATCCACCCGCCTCGGCCTCCCAAAGTGCTCGGATTACAGGCTTGAGCCACCGCACCCGGCCTCGGTTGTTTACGTTTTAAAAGGTAACTGATGTACACTGAATAACCTCTATGTTCTGAATCTAATGTGGTAAATTTGCTCTAAATTGCCTAATCACAACAGTCTTGACTGCTCATTCTTTAAAGAAGTGTATCTTAAGGCATTAAGAAAAATAATTCTGAATCTTTCTGAAAAATTTCTGGCTGGGTGCAGTGGCTCACCCCTGTAATCCCAGCACTTTGGGAGGCCGAGGTGGGTGGATCACCTAAGGTCAGGAGTTCCAGCCTAACCAACATGGCAAAACCCTGTCTCTACTAAAAATACAAAAATTAGCTGGGTGTGTTGGCGTTTGCCTGTAATCCTAGCTACTCGGGAGACTGAGGATGGAGAATCGCTTGAACCTCGGAGGCAGAGGTTGTGGTGAGCCGAGGTCGCACCATTGCACTCCAGCCTGCACAACAGGAGCGAAACTCGGTCTAAAAAAAAAAAAAAAAATCCTGTAAGCATTCAGTTATTAACGAAGTGGTAAAGACAAGCGCTCCCCCAAAATAATAAAAATGTTCTGCAAGCTATACCAACGTATCATGCAGATTTACTTTAAATTTATTTCACTTCAAAGTATTTAGATCCAGGCTGGCCATGGTGGTTCATACCTATAATCCCAGCACTTTGAGGCCGAGGTGGGTGGATCATTTGAGGTCAGGAGTTCGAGATCAACCTGGCCAACATGGCGAAATCCCGTCTCTACTAAAAATACAAAAATTAGCCAGGCATGGTGGCACGCACCTATAATCCCAGCTACTCTGGAGGCTGAGGCAGGAGAATTGCTTGAGCCTGGGAGGTGAAGGTTGCAGTGAGCTGAGATCATGCCACTGCACTCCAGTCTGGGTGACAAAGTGAGATCCTGTCAAAAAAAAAAAAAACAAAAAAAAAACAAACAAACAAACAAAAAAAGGTGTTTAGATCTAAAAGATTCCTAGGAGATCAATGGACCATGGAATGACAATCTATCATCAAGGCAATATAATCTCATTATAGCACTAGTGTCCTGACATAGAACACAATAGTATTGTCTATGTCATTCTCCCACTTGTTTAACAAATATTGCACTGACCTACCCACACTTGGTACTGCTAGGCACAGACAACACCAGGAGTTGCCATATTTGTCCTCAAGTTGCTCCCAGTTGAAGAGAGAAGACAAGCATGTGCCTGCACACACAGTTACCTATAATACAAGGCAGTTATGTACAAAGACCACGGATCTTGTTTCAACAGGGAATCAGGAAGAAGCCGACACATAACCCTGGAGAGTTCAGAAGTGACTCAAGGAAAGAAGTATCATTTGAGATGCTTGGAGCGACTGAAGCTCAAAGCACAGGAATGACTCTAATCAAAGTGGTGATGTAAGGAAATTAAGCTGGCAATGTTCGAGATAGAACGGGAAGTGGGGTAGGGGAGAGAACAGACAAGAGGCAGGTAGACCAGTTAAGAACTATTTAAAAGAGTCTGCTGACAGACCTCCTTGTCTTTATCTCTTGTCTCGCCAACCCTTAACCCAAAGAGCCACTAGTTATCTTCCTAAAACAGCTTGACTGACGACATTCCCCTCCCTCAGAAACCCTCATTGGCTCCTCAATTGTATTGTCCAGGAAATACAATTTATATTCCTTCTACTATTAATACCAGATTGTCTATATCTGGGTTTGACATTTTGTCTACCAAAGATGTGACTGGACCCTCTCCACTATGGTGTGAAAATTGTGCTATTTTGATGATGGTCCCTTACTAGCTGAAGGTCCTCCCATAGTTTATATCTCAACAAACTCTATGGCAATAGAGAAGGTACTTTCTTGTCTTACTATCTGTACAACATAGCACGAACTATACTCTAGAATAGGTAAGACCTTGATTCAAATCCCACCTCTGTTATTCACTAGCTATAAGACTGTGAACATATTTCGTCATCCCTTTGAATCTGTTTTCTTGTCTGTCAAATGGAGGTGATAATTCTGATGTCATATGGCAGTTGTGGGTTTTAAATGAGACAATCATGTAAGTTCCTTGGTATGGGGCCAGGCCCAGAGATAATATTCAATAGCTACGAACTCTTATCACGAGGCCAAAATCCGTTTTTTAAAACATAAATGAGAAAAAAACCTCAGTGTTAAAACAGTTAATGTCACTGGAGAGCCAGAGAGACTCACTTCCAACTGCCTCAGATTAACAACAATGTTGTTTCCCTTGTACAGATAACAAAAAACTTCCTTTTTCATTCCTCAGTCTAGTCTCCAGTTAATCCTGAAATTGCATGCAACCCAACGTGAATCAAATAAAAAATGAAAACAGTAATTATGCCGAATCAGACATTTTATATGTTCTAACCAGAGATTGAGCTGCATAAGCCAAAACTTCTACTAAATTCTTTTTTGAACATGCCCAGAGGATACCTCCCGTAAAATACTTGGGACAATTTCTATAGTGATAGGCCCTGTGGCTCAATTAGACCCTGTCCAAGTGAAACACAGAGCCAAACTGATGATTCCAACAAAATAGGAGATCACAAATTCATTGCAAAATCCAACACATTATTTAAGGTGCGGAAGGGGGAATATAAATCTTAAAGACACATACTGTGTGTGTCATATATAATCAACTCACTATTAGAAAGGAAAGTATTGCTACCTCTCTAACACACATACACGCACACCTTTTTCCATATAATCCTAACAGCCTATAGGAGTCCTGGAATCCTCTGTGTATATGCATATGAGAGTGTGGGTTTGGGCACATGATCATAAGTGCATTGCTCATGAACGCAAAAGGGAACAAGAAATAAAAACTCCAAAATTGCAACTAAGGCACAAAGTTCTGAGTATCATTCAACGTCACTGTGAAGGGGACCTTTGCAAGTTCAAGAAAATTTCTAACCCATTGCCTCACTCTTTTTTTTGAGACAGAGTTTCACTCTGTCACCAGGCTGGAGTGCAATGGCACAATCTCAGCTCATTGTAACCTCTGCCTCCCGGGTTCAAGCGATTCTCCTGCCTCAGCCTCCCGAGTAGCTGGGACTACAGGTTCGTGCTGCCATGCCCAGCTAATTTTTGTATTTTTAGCAGAGACGGGGTTTTACCATGTTGGCCAGGATGGTCTCGATCTCTTGACCTCGTGATCTGCCTGCCTCGGCCTCCCAAAGTGCTGAGATTACAATTATGAGCCACCGCGCCCGGCCACTTCACTGTTAAAAACAATTTCAGCATGGATGATTAATAAAATGCCCATTGTTGTATACCCTTTACTCTCCGTCTTTATGGAGCGGGGAGGCAAAACAAAAATGGTAAAATTTTTAAACTTACTATCACTAGCATTTTCATTTTTACTAGTGAACCAGCATTACTAGTTAATATCCTATAGTATTAGAGTCCTAAATCCCTTCTCCCTTGGAAATGCTTGGGCAATCCCTTCTCATCATCTGTATCACTCATACGGTACTTACACACTGTGTTGTATTCTAATTTTGTGTGTGCCTGGCTGGACTCAGCATTATTTGAAAAGTACAGCAGTCAAGCAGACAGGCAATGCAGAACCTCAGTTGGAAGCCCCTGTCAGCATGATGTACTCCCTGACACCCTTGAGAGCACATCAGATTATCCTAATTATGATCTATAAAGACTGAGACTCCTTCAGAACATGGAGCATTCTTAAAGCCTGTTCAAACCTCTAGAAGGCAAGTGCAAGGCCATCTGGAATAAAACATTAAACTTGGGCTAAGCATGGAGCTCAATGAGCTAGGCACACAGACTTTGTGATACTTCACCTGGAAAATGATCCTGGGTGTTTTACACTGAAAAAAGCACATCCCCCAACCCAGGGTAAGCGCGGGGCAATTAATCCCTTCAGACCTAGGCTGAATACAAGTCACTATATTGACTATCCCCCTTAAAAAATGACCAAAATTATCTTAGTGTAGCCCAGAGAAGACAAGGCTAATGTATGCATCTTGAGAGGCCAGGGCGATGGTAAAGATTACGCCTATTTCTATACTGGCCGTCTAAAGGTATTTACTTGGGTCTGTCTGTGTTGTGACAGTGTCCTAGACTCAAATGAATGCCTCTAACACTCCACATTTTTGAGCCATTCAGTCATGCATTTTTGTTATTGTTGAAAGTGGTGCGAAATTGCACTGCATGAGCTAAAGTCCTTGGTGGTCTTCCAAGGATTCCAGCTAAAAAGGCACTTCCTTTGTTCCTCAGGAGAATGCAGTCCAGTAGGTCATTCAAAAGGGGAAATAAAAGCAGCAGCCCTGGGAGGGAGATGAAGGACAAGACAAAAAGAATAAAATGTTTTGGGTGTGAGCACATTAGCTTCCATTTCCTGCTGCTGGTCACTAATAACTCCCCTATCTTTGGCCTGGGGGAATGTCCAGATAGACATATATGCAAAATATCTCTCAGGTGTTTTCTGGGGATGATGAAATCAAAGGGAACACCTAGGACAGAGTCTGTGAGTACTCTTCAAGCTTCCTTTTTCCTGAGATGCTGGCTGGGGAAGATGCTCCGCCACAGCGAAAGACTGCACAGAGCAAAGTTGGAGAAACTGGGGAGGGCAATTTCACAACCCACTCCCTGAATGCCTGCAGTCAATATCAAAGGCACATATTGTTCACATGAGCAGAAGATGAAACCTTGTCACATTCCCATTAAGTGCAGAGCTGCATCTACCCCTTCAAAATGTGGGAATGACAACTGTAACCTTCACGCCAATCATGTCCGCTGTGCCCAGGCCCAAACTGTGTAGGGCACAAAGGCCCCAGGTTTGACCTGCAGAGCCCCCAAGCTTCAGTGGCTGCTGGTTCACTTCACTTTTTTTTTTGGCGGGGCAGGAGGAAGGGAAAGAAAGAGGGCTTTTCAGGGCTCTACGACCAATAAAATCGTGCCGCTTTGAGGACATACTTGAGCTCCCCAAAAGACAGGCAGCTGAAGGGCAAACAGTGTCTAATCAGTAGCGAACACGTTATTTGGTAACTGCCAAGGTGCACTGGGCACCTGGGCTGCTCCAACAATTTATTTCTTCGGTTCTATTTCTATACAGATGCCAGTTACACTCCAAAAGTGCCCAGCAACTTCCCTCAATTACCTTTGTAATTTATATGAAATTGATGACTGCACTTAATCTCCAAGGTTATTAATAGCTCTTCCAAAAAATGACCCCCAAGTCTTCCTAGGCCTTTGGAAGCGCCTGGTTGAAATTACAGTATTTCCTTTGCTGGCTGCCGGCCCCCTGCCTGCCCCACCCGGGGACCAGCACCTCAAGGCAAAGGCGCGCTCCACTCACTTCCATGAAAAGTTCGGAGTGGAGGCTCGGCCTTCCGGGCTCGAATCTCTCACTCCTCCATTAAATTACACTGGCCACCAGCCAGCTAGATTCGTGGTGCTTTCTGAACCCCCAGGGCGAACGGGCTACCTGAGCGGACGGCGGGGCTGCGCGCAACAGTTGGCCGTTGCGAAGAAGTGCGTGCGACTTGGAGGGGACCCGGCCGAACACCGCCGGCGTCCTTGCTGGGAGGGACTCAGGACACCCGCCAAACGCTGCCTCCCCAGCGCTCTAAGAGGGGCTTTCACAAATACCCCCATACACCCCCATCCCACCCCACTGGCGCCAAAATCCGGTGAACTTTTTCACAGGCTAAGCCGTCTCCATTTGCATAACCATCTCCAAACTGAGATTCAGGTTTCCTGTAATCAGTCCTTTCAAAGGTCTGTAATTGAAAGAGCAATTAACCCTTAAAATGAGGTAAGAAAAAAGAAAGAGGGGGAAAATACCCTTCTGGTCCGATACCTCCCGGAAAGTAAGAGAGTTCCCAAAAGTCATGGTTTGGAGGAGTGGAGAGTGAGAGTAGTCGTTTGCTTTTTAAAGGCGACTTCTAAAGCCGTTGCAGCTACTAAAACTCCTAATCCGTGTCAGCGGTGCAAGAGAGGCGGGGAAAGCGTTTTAAAAGAACATCAAGTTCCACGTTTTGTGACCCCCAGAATCTGGCAAGATCCGGGAGGTTTCCATCTACCACACCCCACTGGCGACCCCCACCCCCCTCGGCCTCTCATCATCCATACAACAAAGCTGGGCGTCCTGTAAGGAGTTCAACCCGGAAAAGACGAGGGAGCCGGTGACACGCACTTTGAGGGCCAGAGTCCTCAGGGGCTTCCCGGGACCGCGAACAGTGCGAGGGAAGGGGAAACGGAGGGTGGCAGTGGAGCGCGACAGTGGCACCGGGCAACCCGGCGTCGCCCCTCCACTGGCAGTGCTGGGGGAGGGGGGAGCGCCGCGCCCGCGGGGAACGTCCTGCGTCCGGGCTGGCTGGCTGGCCGGCTCGCTCGCTCGCTCGCTCCTGCTGTCTCCACTGCCCATTTCTCTCTCTAGTGTACGTGCGTCCAGCGCAGGGGGCGGCGGGGCGGGGAAAGGGGGTCGCGTCCCCTTTCCCGAGGTGTCCGTCTCTGCACCCACCTCCTGGGGGTGCCCACCTACCGTTGATCTCGTGCAGGGGGGCATCGTTCTTGTTGAAGCCTTTGGACACGTAAAGACGTCGCACTTCCGAGCAACTTTTCGACTTGAGCTCGGCAGCCAGCAGCGCGGCGCTGAGCACCGCCAGGGTGCAGAGAAGCGCGGGCAAGCCGAACCGTGCCATGGTGCGGGCCGGGGCGGACGCACTCCCACCTTTGGGACGGGACGGGAAGCGTCGCTACGGCAGCGGGCCGAGGGCTGGAGGAGTCAGGGACTAGCGAGTGGAGCTAGAGGGCGAAGGAGTTGGAGTTGTGGAGGAGGCAAGCAGGCGGAGGAGACGCGGGGCGAAAAGTGAAGCTGGGCCTCGCGTCAGGCAACGGTCCCCGGTGCCAGGCGCCTGGCCGGAGAAGGAGGGCGTGGAGGCGGCGCGCGGCCCAGGGGAGCAAAGGCGCGGGCCGGTGACCTAGGGGTTCCGCAGGGAAGCGAACCCGGCAAGCTGGCCGGCTGGCGAGGTTGAGACGCAGGGAAGGAGGGGAACGTAGCAGGCGCCACGGGGACCACGGAGGGGGTGGGCAGCGGCGGGCGCTCGCTGCGCGCTGCTCCGACTGCCCTGCGCTGGTCCGCTCGTTCGGCTGGATTCGGCTCGGCTGCCTCTGCCCTCCGCCGCGCGGCTGTGCCCTTCTCAGCTCTGCCGCTGATTGACTGGCCGGCGTGCGCGGCGACGCTCGCAAACTTGGCCAAGCGGGCGGCACGGGGGGGGGGGGGGGGGGGGGCGGGCGGGGGGGGGGGCCGGAGACAGGCGGGAGCAAGCTGGGCCGGGCCGGGAGAAAACCTGGAAGTGGGGTTGGATCCGGAGCGGCCAAATCCACTTCCTAGGGGGCCGCACCGGGCGCCCGGCGCTCTTTCGCGCGACACGCCCCACCCGGCTCCTCCTTCCTCCCCTCCTCCTCGGAGGCGGGGAGCCAGCCTACCGCCCCCCAACCGCAAAGGGAACGCCAACTACTCCGGGCTGACGGGCTCAGGTCCCAGGGAACCGGGCGGCCTGGGACTTGTCCCGAAGCCCAGGTCTGAGCCGCAGGCCTTCTTGCGCGCGGCCACCTGACCCACCGCCTGCGGGCAAAAGCCGCGCGGAGCCCTCCTGCGGCGATATCCGCCTCCCCGCCACCATCCCGCACCCGCGGACGTTCCTATCCGCGCAGCTCCGGGGCTGGGCCGGGAAGGCGTCCACGTTAGTCGCATTGTTTCGCTTGCAGGCAGTAGGGGGATTTGGGTCTCCGAGCTCGTCCTAGAGCCTCACCTGGTCTTCCCAAACCTGCTTCTCATCGAACAGTACTCGTGAAACGCTAATTTGTCCAGGACCCCGGCAAGCATTCTTCCCTCATCCTCTACACTACAACCCTCGACGCCACTCCCATCCCCCACCCGGTTCTACAAATCGAACCGAACCCTGAAGCGGGAGAAATCCCCAACGGCGAGGTGAGGCGGCAAAGTCAGGGTTGACCGCAGAGATCTTGGAGACCATTTGGCTCAACCCTTGTTTCTATTAGGTAGGGGAACTGGGGCCCAGAAAAGGGAAGCAAGTTGCTAATAGCACGCACGGGAAGGGGGTGTCCAGAACCCGGGACTCTTGACTCCCGAATTTCATGGAATAATGGTAGCCCAGGACCCCCAAATCCCCTACCCCCCAAACCCCTTGAGAGAGACTGACACCCCTCTGAGACTCAGTCCCCACTTTTCCACCAGAAAACTGGAAAATGCGAGTCTTCCCATCTTGCAAGCTTTGTCAGGTTCCATTAATGAGTGTTTTTTTGAAGCTCCCAGGGCTCCTTAAATGAAGGGAACTGTGCAGATCGAGAACTTGTCATTATCATTGTTATTGTTACAATCTGCTTTAAGAGGTTAGGGTGAGAAGTGCCTCAGACACCTCGGGAGTGTGCTGGGAACTGGACAGATAAAAAAGGCTGGAACTTATTATTTGGCTAGACTCTCAATTCCCATAAAATTACATAGGGCAAGGATACGAACCATCATTACAGTTACCACCCTGAGAGGGCTTGTTGAGCTTTCTCCACTGTTGTTTGTAAACCACGTTGACATGGCTGGCTATGAGGAGCTGTCGTTTTGAATGCCCAGTTGCAGACTCTTCTATGTTTTGTTAACTCTTACAGACCATCAACATAAACAGATAGTGACCCGTCTACAACTGAGACTTCCAATTTCTGTGGGCTGGCAGAGCATTTAACTCTGAAACAAGGAGGGCAGGTTTTTTAAATGTGCAAACTCAACTACAGTTGAATTTCCTGTCATTTTCAAGGGACTTTCAAATAATCCAAGTTTTCCTTAAACTGATAACCATCAAGTTGTGAAGGCATTGCTAGGGCTTAGCTGAGCACTTTTAATTTTCATCGATTGATGCATTTACTTAAAGATGTTCTTCACCAAGGAGAATGGGCTCTGAGATGCAAGCAACATTAGTATAAAATGGAAACCAGTAACCATAAGAGAGAAAATTATGTTCCTAAACCATGAAGGCCAAATCAGAAACGTGCTTCTCACACCAAGGCTGGGAGGAACTCATTCCTTGCCGCCCCCTCCCACCCTAAGTTTACTCCTGCTCTTAGTGTATTATTAACCCAAACTTGAACGTTTTCTACCAGAAACAGTAACCTCTGGCTATAAACAGATCTGGACAAGCCTGAACTTTACCTAGGGAGGCAGGAACCCCAAGCCCTGCTCGAGGTGGCTCCCACTTCAAAGCCTCCTTTCATTTAAATACAAACAGGGTGAACAACTGGCAATCTACGAAACAAATACCATCCAGAAGGAAAACTTTTCAGATGGGCCAGAGCTCCTTCTTCCCTCTCCCACCCCCATCCCAGTTATCTTCAGAAGAGGCTTCTTAGTGGAGATGCAGCTACTCCTTGCAAGTTCTCTCAGTGCCAAAAAATGAATTGGAGGCTGCGTGTCGAATGCAAAAATCAATGACTTCTCAAGCTGATTAACCTTCATATAGCACTTTTTTGACTTTTTAGAATTGCGGTAAAGTGCACACACATGAAATTGGGTGCCATTTTAACCATTTTGAAATGTACAATTAAGTGGCATTTAGCACAATCATAATGTACAACCATCACCACTAGCTACAGAACACTTTCATCACTCCAAAAGGAGACCACATACCCATTAAGCACTCAAAGTTCAGTCTCTTCTCCCTACAAACCACTAATCTGCTTTGTCTCCATGAATTTGCCTGTTCCAGACATTTTGTAGAAATGGAATCATACAATACGGGGCTTTTGTGTCTGGCTTCTTTCACTTAGCTTCGTGTTTTCAAGGTCCATTCATATGGTATCATGTATTAGTACTTCATTCCTTTTTATGACTGAATAATGTTCCATTTAGAGATATACCACATTTTGGTCGTATAGCACTTTACAAGTTTGCACAATGCTTCCAGGTGCACTCTTGTACCTTAGAACATTTTGGTTTTGGGGTTGTTTTTTGTTTTTTTAATCGATAAGCAAACCAAGTCTCAGCAAGGTTCTGTGGCTTGTCTACAGCCACAGAGCTCTTGGGTGGCTGAACCAAGACTGAAATCTAAGGCCTCTTACCAAATCCCATGCTATTTTTGTTGTTGATGGTGGTGGTGGTGGTCGTGGTGGTCAGAGAACACAGTGCTCTGGGTCTCTTAGAGTCAGCAGTGAATGTACAACTACCAAGGTCCTGTGAAAGTATCCTTGTTTTAGATTGATATATGTTCATTGAGTACCTCCTATGTGCCCGACAATGCTCAGTCCTAGAGGGAGGGAAGTTGTATAAGCCAAAAGGAGTTTACAGTTTTATAAGCAGTATATAAAGGCTTGCTTAGGTAGAATGCGTTAATGGTATACTTATTTTTCCCAGCTCAAGAGTTTCCCCTGATGTGAACTGGGAGGGGGAGGGTACATTTGCTGGTGGGCAGAGAGAACAAAGAATGTATTCCCATGCTTCTGTCCTCCAAGCCAAGAGAACTGGTTGGGCCAGGTCTACTCTCTTAGCTTTGAGGACACTTCTCATGGCCTGGTGGGGAACTACCCTGATTGCCAAATATGGGGCTGGGAAGAACCAGGGCTGGGCAAGTAGTTCATATTGGTTGGGAGGCCAAGGCAGGAGGATTGCTTGAGCCTAGGAGTTCAAGACCAGCCTAGGCAACATAGACTCTGTCTCTACAACAAAATTAAAAATTAGCCAGGCATGGTGGCGCACACCTGTGGTCCCAGCTACTTGGGATGCTGAGGCAGGAGGATCACTTGAGCCTGGGAGGTAAAGTAAGATGTGGTCACACCAGTGCACTCCAGCCTGAGTAACAGCGTGAGACCCTGTTTCAGAAAAAAAGAAAGAAAGGGAGAAAGTGGGAAAGGGGAAAGAGAGAAAAAAGAAGGAAGGAAGCTTCCTCCCTTAGGATAAGATGTTGGCCTACAGCCCTCCATCTTTCCCCGTATCCAGCCCATTCCCCACACAGCCATTAGAGTAAGGCTTTGGCAACATCATCTGGCCAATGTCCTTCTGGCTGATTTTTGTATTTTTGTAGAGACATTTTGCCATGTTGCCCAGGCTGGTCTTGAACTCCTGGGCTCAAGTGATCCTCCCAGCTCAGCCTCCCAAGTAGCTGGGCTACAGGCATACGCCACCATGCCCAGCTAATTTAATTTTGTAGAGACAGGGTTTCACCATTTTGTTTAGGCTTCATTTCCAGCTTTCTTACTGGCCCTTCCCCCTCCTGTATCCTGTACTCTGGCCCCACAAGAATGTATCATCATTCTCTATCTTGCATGGATTTCTCTACCTGTACCCTGCCCCTTCTTATGACTAGCCTTTCATTCCCCTCTATTTCTTGGACATTTCTTTCATACGCATCCTTCAAGACTCAGCTGAGAGTCATCTCTTCTGGAAAGCTTTCCTGGATTCCTCCTTCCTTCTAGGCCTCCAAAGCATTGTCTGCATAAAATGGCTATGATACTTGGTCCTTAGTAGAGGCCACATTTTCTTTGAGGGTTCCTCTGCTACCAGCCCCCAAGAGCTCTTCTAGGCTTTTTTTTTTTTTAATTTTTTGAGACAGAGTCTTGGTCTGTTGCCCAGGCTGGAGTGCAATGGTGCAGTCTTGGCTTACTGCAACCTCTGCCTCCCAGGCTCAAGCAATCCTCCCACCTCAGCCTCCCGAGTGGCTAGGATCATAGGTACACACCACCGCACTAATTTTTGTACTTTTGTAGAGATGGGATTTCGCTGTGTTTCCCGGCTGGTCTAGAACTCCTGGACTCAAGCAATCTGCCTATCTGGGCTTCCCAAGGTGCCAGGATTACAGGCTTGAGCCACCACACCCGACCTTAGGCTTTATTTTTGTTTGCATGACTATTGCCCAAAAGAGTACAGATTCACCAGATGGGCAGTTTCCCTGGGGAATAAAAGACCTGTATTTGTATTTGAAATCTCCTGATTTTTAAATGTTAACGACAGCTTCAGAACTCTTAAAATTTGTTTTAGAGATTCAGCCTGTCTTCAGCCCATATTTTACCCAGTAGCTTTCCTCCCTCACTCCATACCTCTCTTTTCAAGCAACTAAGCAGTATCTTCTGTTTGCTTTGTGCAAAGGCTGGTTCTGTAAAGGTTCCAGAGGCTTGAAAGATAGATGCCTTTGAGGACCTGACAGCCTGTTTAGGGTGGTAGGACCCATATCTACATGGAGAAAGACTCTGGCAAATATAAGGCAATGCATGTCTGCCAGTCATCCTGAGGCAGGAGAATAGGGTCTGGAGGCAGGGAACCTAAGGCTGATTCACTCTGACTTCCTAGAGCCAAATCAAAAGGAAAAACCCAACTTTCCACACTTAGGTAACAAAAGGACCAGAGGCCTACAAGATTGGAGATGGTAGGAACCCCTTGAGACCTTATGGGCTGAAGAGGAGTCCATCTAGGCAGAGAGCCAAGATGGGGAATGGGAGGCCAGCAGAGGCCCATGACGGCATTATCTTGAGTGAGTACAGGTTCATCTGAGAGACTATGATGAAGTAAGGTGCCAGAAAATGGAGGCACATTATCCTGGGGTCACAATGCCATCTTGAGCCTATCAACACTGAAGATTTATAAGCAGAGAGGGAGATATCAAAGTAGTACACTGGAAAGAATGATCTGAAGGGGTGGGAGGCATAGGATGGATTGAAAAGAGGCAAGTTGCAGTCTTCTCAGCAAAGTGATGAAGGCCCAACATTTCCTCATCCAGGGATTCTGTATGAACAGCAAAAAATAAATAGGGCCAGGCACAGGGACTCATGCCTGTAATCCCACCACTTTGCTGAGGTGGGCAGAACACTTGAGCTCAGGAGTTCAAGACCAGCCTGGACAACGTGGTGAAACCTTGTCTCTACAAAAAATAAACAAAAAAATAGTTGAGCATGTTGGCACCTGCCTGTAGTCACAGTTACTCCAGAGGCTGAGGTGGAAGGATTGCCTGAACCCAGAAGTTTAGGCTGCAGTGAGCCGAGATTGCACCACTGCAATCCAGGCTGGGCAACAGAGCAAGACCTTTTGTCTTAAAAAAAAAAAAAAAAGAAATACACAGGAGGCGGAGGTTGCAGTGAGCCAAGATCGTGCCACTGCACTCCAGCCTGGCACCTGGTGACGGAGCGAGACTCTGTCTCAAAAAAAAAAAAAAGAAAGAAATACAGCAAATAAATACAAGAAGGAAAGAAGAAAGGCAGTGTTACCCAATGAAAGAGGCTATGGGGCCAAGCAAGCAGAGTTAAATCCTGGGTCTGCCATTTACTGTCTGTGTGTCCTTAGATAAGTAAATCCCCCACGCCAGCCTCATGTTTCTCGTGTGTCACACTTACACTATGAGGATTAAAAATATAGACAGATAGATCGATAGATACATATATAGAGTATCCCTCTTGGCCCAAAGCATACCTAACTCATTTTTGTACCCTTAGCACTGGACACAAAGTGGAAAATACATATACTTTTAACCGGGGGCGGTGGCTCACGCCTGTAAGCCCAGCACTTTGGGAGGCTGAGGTGGGCAGATCACCTGAGGTCAGGAGTTCAAGACCAGCCTGACCAATATGGTGAAACCCCATCTTTAAAAAAAAAAAAAAATACATATACTTTCAAGTAATTGGAAAGCACTTATCACACTGCCTGATATAAACCATTTATTTATCCATTACTCATTCCTTCATTTAACAAGTATTTACTGAGGAATGGTACTCTTTTAGGCTTTGGAGATATAGTTATGAATAAAACAAAATCTTTTCTCTCATGAGGCCTAAAGGCGGGGGCTCAATGCATAGTAGCTACTATTATTATTATTATTATTATGGTTGTTGTAAATTCCACCTGCTTTGCATTTTGCTCATACCCACCCCTGCCAGCACTAAATACTATTTAGTGTGATAGTAAATTGATCTAATAATTTTGTATCAGGGTACCTGAGTTACATCTGTATTGGTGCATAATTAGCATTGAATTATTAATTATTCTGTTGTAGAACAGAAAGGGATTTCAATTACTTTCGTAAATATGACCTTCTCACTACAGAGAAGCTGTTTTCTTATTAGCCCCATTTTTCTGATGAGATACTGAGGCCCGAAGAGCAACATGGCCATTCTTATGTAATAATCATATAAGTGATTTATATTCATGCTATTATTTGTGATAATAATAATATAAGTGATATTATTTTATACTTTACTACAGGGACAAAGTTTTCATGAAGTATGCAGCTTTTGTGAAATTTACATCTCATGCCCTGTGCTCCTAGGAGAACAAAGACCAAAGGCTACAGTATAGGAAGAGAGCTGGCTAATGTTCTCTGCACCTAAGCTTTTATTTATAGTCTGCTTTATAAAGAGCATTTCTAATTATTGAAAAAAGAGCCCACTTTTCAGCGAGTACACTTACATGTGATGGTAGAATGGTTGCCATAGATATTCATTACTCTAGCTTGTTGCACATGATTTGATCTACATCTTTAGATGTAAAAATATGCATTTCAATGTAATTGGAAGAGGGTTCCTTCTCTAATTTGCCCGCTGGGCATAAATGGTTCATTCATGGAAATAAAATTATTTCTTCTTTTGTTTTGTTTTGTTTTGTTTTGTTTTTTTGAGACAGAGTTTTGCTCTGTCGCTGAGGCTGGAGTGCCTCGTGCCATTTCTGCTCACTGCAACCTCCGCCTCCTGGGTTCAAGCGATTTTCATGCCTCAGCCTTCAGAGTAGCTTGGATTACAGGCACCTGCCACCAAGCCCAACTAATTTTTGTTTTTGTTTTGAGACAGAGTCTCATTCTGTCACCTACGCTGGAGTGCAGTGGTGCAATCTCAGCTCACTGCAACCTCCAACTCCTGGGTTCAAGTGATTCTCATGCCTCGGCATGAGAATTCCATGTAGCTGGAATACTAATTCCAAGTAGCTGGAATTACAGGTGCCCGCCACTACACCTGGCTAATTTTTGTATTTTTAGTGGAGACGGGGTATCATCATGTTGGTCAGGCTGGTCTCAAACTCCCAACCTCAAGTGATCCACCCACCTTGGCCTTCCAAAGTTCTGAGATTACAGGAGTGAGCCAACATGCCCAATCTTAATTTTTCTATTTTTAGTAGAGACAAGATTTCACCATGTTGTCCAGGCTGGTTTTGAACTCTTGACCTCAGGTGATCCACCCACCTTGGCCTGCTGAAGTGCTGGGATTACAGGTGTGAGCCACCACGCCCCGCCATATTCTTTTGATTAAATAAAAACCCTGACACTTCAAGTTGGCACTTAGATCGTTGAAGGTACTTCTGGAACATTCATTTTTCAAACGTGTTTATATTATTCTTCCACATCTTACCCAGCTGATGAGAAAATTGCACAGGCAAAAAGAGACAGGATGGAGACAGGGAGCTTACATTGTTACAACAGAGGCTACGGGAATATGAGATCTGTAAGGGACCTTGGCATTCTAGTCAATCCACCTCAAACTTGACCTTTCCTTTTTTGTTTTTCAAAATTTCAAGCCTGTGAAGGGCTGTCAGAGACAAAGCGCAAGGTGTGACTAAAGCAGTTGCTGTAGCAATGTTGTTTTCCAACCTTGCTTCTTCTACTTGGATTTCATATGAGAATAAGGGCTTCCAGGTATCAGGCACATTTGCGGCTCAACATTGCAAAGGACACCTGATGACATGTGGTACTGCACATTGCATTTTATATTCATTCTGTACCCCATTTGGAAAAGCAGACAAGCTGTCTGGTGTCAGCTTTAATCTCCCAGGGATCCAGGGAGCTAAAGGGCACCCTCCCCCAACTCTGGCCCTGAACTTTATGAAACCTACTCCTCTTCAGTGAGGATCAGGAAACCGAGCTACAAACACAGAAAGCAACAGAATGTTTTAAATGGACATGAAAATGTCCTTAATCAAGTGCCAATTTAGCCCAACAGGTTTTTTTGGACTTGCACTTCAAACCTGGGGAGTTAGAATGGATTCCTTTTCTTTTCTCCTCCTCCTCTTCTTTTTCTTCTTCTTACTTTTTCATAATACCATCATCCTTCTTTTATGTAAAGAGACAATATGCATTTTTAAGAAGTCCCAGCAGGGAGCAGGCATTTTTATTCCAAAGAGATACCGCAGATAAAAAGAGTTGGAGAGAGGGTCAGCCATAGTTTGACATTTGTCATTTTCTAACCACTGATGGGCAATGTCTGCGGAACTGCTGCTGTTACTGCTGCTACAATAACGCATTCAAATGAGAAGGAAACTATGAAACCTGGATAGACATTCCAAGCGTTTAGCTGAATCTAGGCTGTACACCAGCACGAGGGGGTTGGCTTTTCCCATGTCCCTGTCTACTAACATATGCAAGCTTCTCTCACCCAGACTGACTTTCAATGATAATCCTATCCAACATTGTCTTAATAATTTTCAGAGGCCTGGGCATGGTGGCTCACGCCTGTAATCCCAGCACTTTGGGAGGCTGAGGTGGGCAGATCATGAGGTCAGGAGTTTGAGACCAGCTTGACCAATAAGGTGAAACCCTGTCTCTATTAAAAATACAAAAATTAGCTGGGCATGGTGGTGTGCACCTGTAGTCTCAGCTACTCAGGAAGCTGAGGAGAATCACTTAAACCTGGGAGGTGGAGATTGCAGTGAGCTGAGATTGCACCACTGCACTCCAGCCTGGGTGACAGAGTGAGACTCCGTCTCAAAAAAAAAAAAAAAAAAAAATTCTCAGAGTACGTGGTGCTTTATTCCAGCATGCAAGAGGCTTCGGGGGATGGGAAGAGGATGCATACAGATTGGCAGGAATGAAGAAGGGGCTCTTCCCTGCTCCTCTAATTCCACCACTTCCAAGAGAAACCTCCTTTCTTCCCCCTTGACTTCCCAGGATCAAGGTAAGGAAGTAGCTAAAAAATCATGCATGAAGAGAAATTTGTTTTCATAAGTCAGACTTCCAGCTTTAAACAACCTAGTCTAATTTCCATGACTGCCAGCTTTATTTCCTTTAAAGTATGGGTTCATATGAGACTGCCTGTCTTTAATAAATAGGTACAAATGATATGATTTTTAAATTTTGCAGTTTTTAGTAAATATTTTAGTTACTTTGAAGGAAAGAATGTGAGAAGACCTCCTGGGGTGCTAGCAATGTTGTATATCTTAATTCAAGTGGTGTTTACATGGGTGTATACATGTGAAAAAATCCATTACTTCACATTCATGCATGTTATTGTATGCATGTTATACCTTAGTACAAAAGCAGATTATTTGAGTGGAAGGGCTGGGATGGTATATATACACATACACACATACATATATAATTATATAATTCATTAATAATATAATTTGTTAATTACATTATTTGGGAACTTTTATGCATTTTACAGCAAATATGTGTGACTTTTACCATCTAAGTTTATATATTTTCTTTTAAAAAATGTCCTGGTTCACCAGGACAGTGGATAGTTAAAGCTTTTACTTTTCTTTTTTTTCTTCTTTTTTATAGAGATAGGGTCTCATTCTGTCATCCAGGCTGGAATGCAGTGGTGCAATCACAATTCACAGCAACCTCCAGGCTCTAGCGACCCTCTCACCTCAGCCTCCCTCCTGAGTAGCTGGGACCATAGGTGAGTACCACCACCACGCCTGGCTGTTTTTTGTTTGTTTGTTTGTTTTGTTTTTTACTTTTAGTAGAGGGAGGCAGGGTCTCACTAAGTTTCTCAGGCTGGTCTCAAACTCCTGAGCTCAATCGATCCTCCTGCTTCAGCCTCCCAAAGTGCTGGGATTGCAGGCATAAACCACTGCGCCCAGCCATCATGTTTTTTTACTTGTTTTTTTTCTTACTTGCCTGAAGTTCCCTGTCTTTTACTTACATCATACCTCAGCTCACTTAAACAAAGGTCTTCTTTCTTCTTGTTTGAGAAAAATAATTCTCATTTACCAAAGCAGCTACTCTTTGTGCCTTCTCAGGACTTTCAGGCGAATGTGGGTAATGGGTGATGACTAGAACTCAGTGCTGAGTTATCAAGGCCTGCCCAGGATGCTCAGAATCTAGAAGAGCTGGAAGAGTGAATGCAATCATGTTCTGGAGGGAGAGCCAAGGATCAAGAATGAGAAGTGACTGTATATACACACCATCATGGAATGGAACTGGTGACATTGCCAGCTACAGAGTCAAGAGTGGAAATTGGGTAAATGTAGAACTTGATTGGGTCAGGCACAATGGCTAACACTTGTAATTCCAGCACTTTGGGAGCACAAGGCAGGTGGATCACTCGAGGTTGGGAGTTTGAGACCAGCCTGTTCTCAAAATTATCTGGGCATTGTAGTACAGGCCTGTAATCCCAGCTACTCAGGAGCCTGGGGCAAGAGAATCTTTGAAACCCAGGAGGTAAAGTTTGCAGTAAGCCGAGATCATGTCTCTCCTCTACAGCCTGGGTGACAGAGCAAGACTCCATCTCAAAAACAAACAAACAAAAAAACACCTGATTGGGAACTAGTGAGGAAAGTTAGAGATGACAGCTACGCATTCTGTTGGGGGCATGGCCCATCTTTACTAGTCAGGAGAAAGAAGCTGGGTGCCTGGCTGTCGGACTGCTTAAAGGTAACTGATTGAGATGGTTCTCTACTCTGAGTTGATTCCCATTAGTTGTTGCACTTTTAAGGCCCAATACTGGCTTGACTCCTTTGATTGATGTTTCCTTAAGGCTGGTATAAGAGGTTGCTGTGAGACCCTAGATAATATCTATTCTTTATTGAGCTCTTGTCACCTATACACTTCCCTAAAAATATTATGTGTCCCTTTTTTTTTTTTTTTTTTTTTTTGAGATGGAGTTTCGCTCTTGTTACCCAGGCTGGAGTGCAATAGCGCAATCTGGGCTCACCGCAACCTCCGCCTCCTGGGTTCAGGCAATTCTCCTGCCTCAGCCTCCTGAGTAGCTGGGATTACAGGCACACGCCACCATGCCCAGCTAATTTTTTGTATTTTTAGTAGAGACAGGGTTTCACCATGTTGACCAGGATGGTCTCGATCTCTTGACCTCGTGATCCACCCGCCTCGGCCTCCCAAAGTGCTGGGATTACAGGCTTGAGCCACCGCGCCCGGCTATGTGTCCCCTTTTGAACACTTACCATGCATTATTTAATCTTTGTCACATCTCCATGAATAGGTTCTAAAGTGATGCCTATTTCACAGAGGAGGAAACTGAGGATCAGGGAGACTAAATCCTTAGCCCATAGGCACCTAGATGGTCAGTGTCAGGGCTGAGAGTTGTGCCCAGTTCTGATATGAAAGCCTGCACTCTGACCATCATGCTTGCTGTCCAACACTATTTGCATCCAGTAAGACCCGGTTTCATTTGAAGCAATCAGTAGTCAGTCATGGCCTAGACCCATGAGCTAAGGTGCTGAAATATTTTCTTTCTTTTTAAAAATTGAGGTGAAGACCAGGTGTGGTGCCTAATGCTATAATCCCAGCACTGTGGGAGGCCTGAGGCGGGTGGATCACCTGAGGTCAGGGGTTTGAGACCAGCCTGGCCAACATGGTAAAATCCTGTCTCTACTAAAAATATAAAAAATTAGCCAAGCTTGATGGCACATGCCTGTAATCCCAGCTACTTGCGAGGCTGAGGCATGAGAATCGCTTGGACCCAGGATGTGGAGGTTGCAGTGAGCCGAGATCATGCCATTACACTCCAGCCTTGGTAACAAGAGTGAAACTCCATCTCAAAAAAAAAAAAAAAAAACCAAAAAAAAAAAAAAAAAAAAGGCTGGGTGAGGTGGCTGTCGCCTATAATCCTAGCACTTTGGGAGGCCGAGGCGGGTGGATCACGAGGTCAGGAGTTCAAGACCAGCCTGGCCAAGACGGTGAAACCCCATCTCTACTAAAAAGTACAAAAATTAGCCAGGCATGATAGCATATGCCTGTAGTCCCTGCTCCTGGCCTGTTGATATACTTTTTTAAATAGTGAGAGACACAGTCTCTCTCTGTCGCCCAAGCTAGAGTGCAGTGGCACAATCATAATTCACTGCAGCCTCAGTACTCCTGGGCTCAAGTGATCCTCTCACCTCAGCCTCTCGAGTAGCTGGGACTACAGGTGTGCATCACCATGCCCAGCTAATGTTTTTAATTATTTTATTTTATTTCTGTAAGGATGGGGTCTCCCCATGTTGCCTAGATTGGTCTCAAACTCCTGGGCTCCAGCAATCCTGCCTCCTCCACCTCCCAAAGTGCTAGGATTGCAGGTGTAAGCCACTGCGCCTGGCCAACATACTTTCTCATGGATTGTGTCTGGGTGTTATAAGTGAATGCTCTATCTTGTTTCCCTCTGTGGAGCAGTCATTGAGTAGTCTGTCAGTGGAAAATGTTGGAGGTTGGCATGATGTTATGTCATTGGGCTGTAAGTCCCATGGCTTCCAGTTCAGTTCTAACTCTGCCACTCCACTTTCTTGTCCCCAATTTTCTCATCTCTGGTGTTTGAACTCTGGAAGTTCTGTCCAGCTCTGACACTCCATTTTTGCACTAGACATGATCCTGGCTCTCAAAGCACTTACGATTTTACTGGGCAGCCAAGACGTGCCCCCCCAAGAGACAATTGATGGTCCACAACAGCATGTGTGCAGCACCAGTAATAAGTCTTACTGGTGTTTGGAAAAAGGAGTTTTTCTTTGAGTCTGCCTTCTCCATACAACATGAGGAAGCCTTTTCGATGATTTTCGAATTCCTTACTGTAACAGCTGCTGCTACACCAGTAATTTAGACGTCTTGGGCACTGCTCAGTTGGTTATATTAGTCATAGGGACCAAGGGCAGTAGTGAAAACAGAAATGTTATAAAGGTTGAATTGCTGAGCTGTCAGCAATGCCCAATTTCAGCTGCACAAAGCTAGCTATTTGCTAGGGGATGAGGAGCAGCTGGCCTATGTCCTCCCCCCACCTGGGGAATGACTGTTTCCCTAAACTGAGAGAGCAGCAGCAAAAGCTTTGACCCCACCCTGCACCCTGAAGGAACACTGCTCTGCCACCTGCCTTACAGGCCCTCTGTTCATTCCGTGAAAGCATACTGCACTGCGAATTGCAGCAGCCCCTCTGTGTGCTGTGTACTGCCACATCCCCTCTTTGAATTCCATTCTAAATGTTACTTGACAATTGGATAAAATTACATTTCAAAGAATGCACTGGACAACATGCATCAGGGACCCATTAAAACATTGCTTTGGTAGATACAAAAATATACTCATTTTCCCAGATTTAAATACTTCTTAGCTCTCTCCAAAGGACTGCATAACAGATGGTTTCAAAGCGAGTCACATTTACAAACAGCAGACAAAAATATGATTTAGCAGATTCTCTAAGAGTTCTTCTGAGCCTTCCAGAACCAGTCTTTTTCCATGGACTCTTTTATTTCTGATTTGTGGAGGCCTAACTAAAAAGTCTTTTACTTGCTAGCATCCTCTGTGTATTTCCTCACTTGTGGAACATAAGAGTTGAAAGAAGTTCTAGAGCTATGGTTCTGGCTCTTGTGTTATTTTAGAAAATGCTACCTTGGCCTGAAAAATAGGAATCATTTAGCCCACCATGAACAGTAGCCAAAAACCTGGAGGTGGGAAGTGGGGAGGAGGAGAGAAGGAGGAGGGAGGAATAAACTGATATAGGAATTGTCACAGGAGTTATGAATCATGTACACAGCCATTTAGTAAGGCAAATGATGTTTCAGTTTAAGTTATCAAAACCAGAACCAACTCTTAGACAACACCTTGCTTTTGAAGTTTTGAAAATAAGTCACATTGGCCAGATGTGGTGGCTCCCGCCTGTAATCCTAGCACTTTGGGAGGCCAAGGTGGATGGATCACCTGAGGTCAGGAGTTCGAGACCAGTCTGGCCAAGATGGTGAAACCCCTTCTCCACTAAAAATACAAAAATTAGCCGGGCATGGTGGTGCAGGCCTATAATCCTAGCTACTTGGGAGGCTGAGGCAGGAGAATCGCTTGACCCTGGGAGGTAGAGGTTACAATGAGCTGAGATTGTGCTACTGCATTCCAGCCTGGGCAACAAAGCAAGACTCCGTCTCAAAAATAGAATAAAAATTGCAAGAAATTTTGCCAGGCGCAGTGGCTCACACCTGTAATCCCAACACTTTGGGAGGCCGAGGCGGGCGGATCATCCAAGGTCAGGAGTTCGAGACCAGCCTGGCCAACATGGTGAAACCCCATCTCTACTAAAAATACAAAAAATTAGCTGGGTGTGGTGCTGGGCACCTGTAATCCCAGCTACTTCAGAGGCTGAGGCAGGAAAATTGCTTGAACCTAGGAGGTGGAGGTTGCAGTGAACCAAGATCGAGCCACTCTGCTCCAGACTGGGCGAATGAAACTCTGTCTCAGAAAAAAAGAAAAAAAGTCACATCACAAGCATATACTATGAACAGGGAACAGATCCCAGCCCTGGCCTGTCCTCCAAGAGCATCCATTGTTGGTAGAGGCCTAAACATTAACTCATCAGGCAGGCAGTGTGTGTTAGATCCAGATAGCCAACGGTCCTCATGGTCAGAGGAGCGGTGAGGTCACTGGGTCTTCTGTGGATGGGTCCAGGCAAGGGGAGTTATTCATTCCAGAGAGGCCTCAAGGGGGTAGGAAGAGGGCTGAGGGCATACCAGATAAACAGAATACCTTGAATAGAGGTCCAGAGCAAGTTTATCCAGTTCATGGCCCACACGCCTTATTCGGCCCAGCGAGACTTTGAATGTGACCTAACACAAATTCAGAAACTTTCTTAAAATATTATGTGATTTTTTTGGAAAAATTTTTTCAGCACATCAGCTATTGTTAGTGTTCGTGTATTGTATGCATGGCCCAAGACAATTCTTCTTTCAATGTGGCCCCGGGAAGCCAAAGGATTGGACACTCCTGGCCTAGAGGATGAGGAACATTTGAGGATGGGCAGAGAGAGGAGACTGGGAGACACTTTAGCTTGGAGGAAGAGTGGACACAGAGGAATTGAGAGGAGAAAGTGAGCAGAACCTAGGGGCCGACAGCATACAACCCTGTCTGGTTGGAAGGAAAGCAGGCTTGATGATGTGTGACCAATTAGGTTATATTCCTACTGTGCCAATGAGGACTACGTTCTTTCTCTTACTGTTGGCCTTATCTGGAAAACTAACTGTATTTACACCAGCTTTAACACATGTATTGACAAGGAGAAGAAGGAGAAGCCCGAGCAAAGCAACAATATATCTAGGCCTGTTTCAGATTAATAGCACAATTGTGGGTTGTCAGAGAGAAGCCATCCACAAGGAGCTGGTGCATTTTCATCTCTTACAGTGAAATTCTCCTGTTGATTCCTCCCACTCATGTTCTAGAATTTTATTTATAACACTTTTTGGCCTGCTCTTTAAAGTGTGTGTGTGCCTCTGTGTGTGAGACTGACTGAGAAACTCAAGTACTCTATTGGGCTTTGAGCTTCTGGAAAACAGGCCCCACAGACATTCCAAGTATTCTAATCATGATCCATTATGCATAAGGAGAAGCAATAGAGACAGAGACGGTGGCCCACTGTTCTGGCTGCACCATCTGGCGTAGTTGCCTCCTGGGCTGAATATCATATGGATCAGCCTCAGCTTCCCTGGCCCTAGCAAGGCTACCTGGCCTCCAGGGCTGTGGAGCTTTCTGGGAGCTGTGTCACTGCACTGCAAGGGGCTTCAGGGTGTCGCCGGATTCACTCTTCTGCTGCCACGCAGGTCCAGGACAAGATGTCTCAGACAGGTGGCTAAAGGTGCCTAGAGAGGGAGACGCTACCAGCCCTGCTGGGCACTTAGCTTAGGGTTAACCCAGCCTGACAGGCAGGAAGGGCTCCCCCAACTCCCACGGGGTTTGGCAGGGAGAGGGTAGGCCTCCTCTCCCTTGTGTGTGGCCTGGAGTTTGTCGCAGCTGCACAGAGACTCACCCACATTAGGCCAATGCCCTTTGAATGCGGTGAAGCTTAGTGACTGAAGAGTCTTCCTGTTGCAGTTTAGGGGCGAAGGCTCTGCCACTGGCCTACAGGAGATAAGGAGCAGCTTAGTACTTTGCCTGGGGCTGAATAGACTGAAGATAGGCTGAATAAACAGAGATTTGCCCTCAGTTTTCTCCTGGTCTGGGTTTTCTCATTAATTGCAAGGGAGCAATGTGATGTAATAGAAAGAACATTCGATTTGAGATTGGACAAACTTGTGTTTGAATCCTTGCTCTGCCATTTTGTTCGGATGTGACCTTGGGAAAGTTACTTAATCTTTCTAGGCTTCAGTTTCCTCAGTTGTAAAATGAGAATAAAAATAGCATCTTCCGGCCGGGTGCAGTGGCTCACACCTGTAATCCCAGCACTTTGGGAGACCAAGGCGGTGGATCACCTGAGGTCAGGCATTGAAGACCAGCCTGGCCAACATTGTGAAACCCTGTCTCTACTAAAAATACCAAAAACATTAGCCAGGGATGGTGGTGCCTGCCTGTAATCCCAGCTACTCAGGAGGCTGAGGCAGGAGAATTGCTTGAACCTGAGAGGTGAAGTTACAGTGAGCTGAGGTCATGTCACTCATGTCACTGCACTCCAGCCTGGGTGACAGAGCAAGACTCTGTCTCAAAAAAAAAAAAAAAAAATTAACAACATCTTCCTCAAAAGTTGGTTGTGACGGTTAAAGGTATCTTGAGCCGGTCACGGTGGCTCATGCCTGTAATCATAGCACTTTGGGAGGTTGAGGCAGGTGGATCATGAGGTTAGGAGTTCGAGACCAGCCTGGCCAATATGATGAAACCGCATCTCTACTAAAAATACAACAACAACAACAAAATTAGCTGGGCACGGCGGCGCATACCTGTAGTCCCAGCTACTCAGGAGGCTGAGGCAGAAGAATCGGTTGAACCCGGGAGGTGGAGGTTGCAGTGAGCTGAGATCATGCCACTGCACTCCAGTCTGTGTGCCAGGCATGGTTGCTCACACCTGTAATCCCAGCACTTTGGGAGGCCAAGGTGGGCGGATCACCTGAGGTCTGGAGTTCGAGACCAGCCTGACCAACATGGAGAAAACCCATGTCTACTAAAAATACAAAATTAGCTGGGTGTGGTATTATATGCTTATAATCCTAGCTACTAGGGAGGCTGAGGCAGGAGAATCACTTGAATCCAGGAGGTGGAGGTTGCAGTGAGTGGAGATCGTGCCATTGCACTCTAGCCTGGGCAACAAGAGTGAAACTCCATCTCAAAAAAAAAAAAGTATCTTGAACATAGTATATAGATGATAAATGTTAGCTGACATCACTTTTACTCTGGTGGGTCATACAGATTAAAAAAAATCATTTCAAAAAAACATGCAGGGACTATCTCAATTTCTGTTGATCTAAACATTGCTTTAAATAAACATGCCACTGCCTAGAGGTTTAGACAGCATTTTGCTTTAGGGAAATGGGGCTGTGATGAGAAGTCTTACAGCAGGATCTCACTGGTATATTCAGAACCTTTCATGCCTTTGGTGGTTTTTTTCAGAGCCCTCTTCAAATTTCTTTTAACCACCTTGCAGAAGAGCTCCAGATTGGACTCAGAACTCTGGGTAAGTTTTCATCACTGCCAAGTCAAGTGGAAGAATGCCTTCTTGTTTTTGCAGATTATTGTTTTTGAACAAATACAAAATGTTCATTTAACGTAATGAACATTTTGTATTTGAAAATAATCAGTATCTCAGCCTGGGTAACATAGCAAAACCCCGTTTCTCAACAAAATATTGGATGGTCTGTAGTCCTATTACCGGTAAAGGGTGTCCAGATTCTTGGCATTTTGAACTAAGAAGTGGAGAGAATGCACAAACAAAGCAAGAAAATAATGAAGCAACAAAAGCAGAGATTTGTTGCAAATGAAAGTACACTCCACAGGGTGGGAGCAGGCCCGAGCAGCTGCTCAAGGGCCCAGAAACAGAATCTTCTCAGGTCCAAATATGCAAATGAAGTGGTGGCCCACAATCAGTCTGATTGGTTGTGTTCTACATTCTGCTTTCTGCTGAAGTGAAGTTACAAAGGTCACACTCCAATGCAAACATCTGATTGGTTGCAGAAAGCATAGTTAACCAGAGAGAAAGAGAAAGTGACTTTTACCTATATTACATAACGAGAAAGTGACTTTTACCTATATTACATAATATAAAGTGCCTGACATAGAGTAGGTATACAATAATTTGAAGCTGCTCTCTCTCTCTCTCTCTCTGTCTCTCTCTCTCTCCCTCCCTCTCTCTCTCTCTCCCTCTCTCTCTCTCTGTGTGTGTATATATATATATATATTTTATTTTATTTTATTTATTTATTTTTTTTTTGAGACAGGGTCTTGCTCTGTCACCCAGGCTGGAGTGCAGTGGCTCAATCTCAGTTTACTGCAGCCTTGATTTCCTGGGCTCAAACAATCCTCCCGCCTCAGCCTTCTGAGTAGCTGGGACTACAGAAGCACACTGCCACACCCACCTATGTTTTTACTTTTTTTTTTTTTTTTTTTTTTTTTTGAGACGGAGTTTCGCTCTTGTTACCCAGGCTGGAGTGCAATGGCGCGATCTCGGCTCACCGCAACCTCCGCCTTCTGGGTTCAGGCAATTCTCCTGCCTCAGCCTCCTGAGTAGCTGGGATTACAGGCATGCGCCGCCATGCCCAGCTAATTTTTTTGTATTTTTAGTAGAGACGGGGTTTCACCGTGTTGACCAGGATGGTCTCGATCTGTTGACCTCGTGATCCACCCGCCTCGGCCTCCCAAAGTGCTGGGATTACAGGCGTGAGCCACCGCGCCCGGCCTTACTTTTTATTATTAGTAGAGATGATGTCTCATTGTGTTGCCCAGGCTGGTCTCGAACTCCTGAGCTCAAGCAATCCTCCCACCTCAGCCTCCTAAGGTTCTGGGATTACAGGCATGAGCCACCATACCTAGCCTAGCAGCTGCTATTATTATGAGTACTTCTATTATTATTATAAAGCATAAAACGATGGGGGAAGACACTCAAGGGGAAAGCTTTCTCCTTCCTCCCCTTGACTGGAATGCTGAGCTCCAAATGGATATACATTACATCAAAGGCCTGTTCACTCATCTTAGTGAGATTTTGAAATTCCCCCATCTGAAGTCAATGAAGCCCCCGTATTTGTCAACTTGATCCTTGAGCCTGAGACCAGAGAGAAAGAGAAAGTGACTGGCCAGCCTAAAGTTCTTTGTAATTGCTCCAGACAAAAGGTTAATGAGGAAGTGGAGAGGCCCTTCCCTGGAGGACACAAAGGCCGGGGCCCTCCCTTCAAGGAACTTAGAGTCTCCCCTAGTCTCACTCCCCTCTCTATTATACCCACTTGTATGTTGTTTTGTAAGTGTCCTTAAGGCTTTTCTCAAGAGAGCCGCTTGGAGATCGCTAATTAGGCCTGTAAACCCATGGGAGACAAGGGCCTCTGGCTTTGATTTCTTTTGTTTCCCTCTCCCTCTCACAGAGACTAGCACAGGGCAGGGCCTCAATAGAAGTTGCTGACTGACCTTGGGGACTTGGTCAACAGGCTAGTTAGATGCTCCAACTTAAGTTGTGTTAAGTGGAATTCACTGATGACTGTGGCTGGCTGGCTGTTGCAGACAGAGCCGAAGAAACCACAGAGTCCAAGGCTGTCAAGGGCAGTTCAGGAGGGAAGGCCAGGCAGTGAGCAGATGGGGGTTTGGGGGAGGTAGCACCGGGGGTGGCTCAGTCATCTCCTTCAGTAGATTGGATGTTATTGCCTCTACAGCATGTGCTCAGATTACCTTCTGTGCAATTGACAGCAAACTGCCTGTTAAGAGTGATAGGAGCCAAAGGGAGTGGGGGTGAAGCAGATGGGGGGATATGTTTTTGAAAAGCCTGACTTTTTAATATGCATTTAATACTGTAAACATCTTTTCATTACTGCTATCACTGCCACAGCAGAGGCACTGACTCTATGAGATTTTATATGATATTTACTTCTGTTGGCTAGGGATTCATTTCACAGGTTAGCCAAAGCCATTTCGCAGGTTAGCCAAAGCACAACTGTCGGCCGGGGGCAGTGGCTTACGCCTGAAATCTCACCACTTTTGGAGGTCAGGGCGGGTAGATTACTTGGGATCAGGAGTTCTAGACCAGCCTGGCCAACATGGTGAAACCCTGTATCTACTAAAAATACAAAAAATTAGCCAGGCGTGGTGGCGCACACCTGTGATCCCAGCTACTTGGGAGACTGAGGCAGGAGAATCACTTGAACCCTGGAGGTGGAGGTCGCAGTGAGCTGAGATTGTGCCATTGCACTCCAGCCTGGGTGACAGAGTGAGACTTTGACTCAGGAAAAAAAAAGCACAACTGTCTGTCTGGTTGATAATAGAAATTCAGGGCAGCCTTTTTATCTGCAGGGAATAGAAGAGAGCATACCTGTAGTAAGGAGGCATTCCTAGTGGAGCCACTGGGATACTATGTGACTTAGGGACTGTCATGTCCCGCTTAGGATCACTTTCCTCATAGAATCCTAAGAATGGAAAGGCATCTAACCAACTGAATATGACCATAGCAGGTGCCCAACCAAATTGGAGAGTGAGAAAACAACATTGCTGAGGTCTGTTGGGGGAAGAAGGAGCAGATTTAATCCAAGTGGTTCCTAAAGGCGGAGCTGGGAACAAAGGGGAGAAGTTCCAAGGAGGCAGATTTCACCTCTATATAAGGAAGAGCTTTCGAACCCATTAGAGCCGTTACAATTTAGATAGGCTGCCTGCTAAGGTAATGCTTTCTCCAAGCAGAGAATTGTTTAAGTTTCTGATTTAGTCCCTCTAACCACATAACCTGCTTCTTTGCCCAAATTTGCAAAACCAAAGCCCTAACTCCTCATGATTCAAAGCAACTACAGTGAGACCCCGACATCCTAACCTCAGTGGCTTTTGGCTCCAGAGCCACTGCCAGACCCTGCTCACATACGTGGATTTCTTTCCCTAGAAATCAAAGTAGGAGCCCCCAAGCTGGTCTCCTGCTTGGGGTGTGGCTCCCGTCTTAGCACTTCCTGAAGTGAGTTAAGATGGTCCTGCTTTGGCCCTCAGGGAGTTGGACACTCCAGGTGTTGGCCCTTCCTTCTAGTGTTGGACTTTCTGGGTGCCAGGCAGGCCCTGCATCCCAGCTGTTCAGCGACTCTCCAAGGCAAGTACATTCCTCTGCCCCAAGGAAGATCTGCCACCAAGCAAACTTGGCAAGGAAATACAAGATGTTTACAAAACTACAAACCATTTTTCACTAGCTTGCCAGTCCCCTAAAGGTACTGTAAAAGCAAAAGACTTGAAATTAGCGTTCTTGACCTGTGACCCCACACAAATCATCATTCCCCAGAAAGAGTGGCTATTCACAAAGCAGAATTCAGCCATTCCCTCCTGATCGACACAACCTGGACATGTGCGTTTAAAGAGGCAGATTTAGAGCTATCCTGTGTTCCTTCTAAGCTTTAAATGTATTCAGCCTTCAAATGAGTATTCATTACAAAGAAAGCGTTCAGGACTTTTGAATACTACTTTCAATAATAATACTTTACCTTGGGGGAGGGGAGGACTAATCTATTTACAATTTGCAAAGCCTTTTCAAGAACCTGGACCTAAATCAAAGCAAGACTCAGCACACCCCTGGAACATAAGTGCTCAATGGATGTTAAGATTTCTTTCTTTCTTGTTTTCTTTCTTTCTTTCTTTTTCTTTTCTTTTTTTTGAGACAGTCTCACTCTGTCGCCCAGGCTGGAGTGCAGTGGCGCAATCATGGCTCACTGCAGCCTTGACCTCCCCAGGCTCAGGTGATCCTCCTACCTCAGCCTCCTGAGTGGCTGGGATTACAGGCATTTGCCACCACACCCGGCTAATTATTTTGTATTTTTTTGTAGAGATGGGGTTTCTCCATGTTGCCCAAGCTGGTCTTGAACTCCTGGACTCAAGCGATCTGCCATAGCCTCAGACCCACCAAAGTGCTAGGATTATAGCGTGAGCCACTGTGCCTGACTGAATGCTAAGATTTCAGCGGAAATCTCAGATGCCACTGTCCCCTTGGAGCGTGACCAGAGCAGGTACTGTTATTCACCTTCAGTTTACAGACAAAGAAACTGAGGCCTACAGATGTTCATGACTTGTCCTCTCACCTTATCTGGTTATCTTGAACTAAACAGAATGCAGAAGCCATAAAAATGAACTGGCCTCCCATGCTGTTCTGTGTAAGGCGGATCTGTTACGGGGGGCAAGGGAGGCTTCTCTCCAATACTTTTATATGGCGTTGCACAGTGCCTGATCTCTGAAAAGCCACAGAGGTGTTGGTGTCCAGGAGGTCTGGGGTCTGAATGTCTTCTTCTACCTCCAAATCTTACCCCAGAAGTGTAGGATGGGTCTTTATGATTTTGGTAACTCAAAAACCCAGATATTTTCTTGAGTCTGCTGTTTTGTTACATTTGAGGAAGTCTTTGTTATTGTCAGGTTCTCTTTTGCTTTCAAAGGTTTTTAAAGTTTTGTTTTGTTTTAAAGGTTCTCTTCCTCCTCCCCCACCTTCTCTTTTAAGAAAGGGAAAATCCAGGTGTGGTGGCTCATCCCTGTAATCACAGCATTTAGGGAGGCCAAGGGAGGAGGATTGCTTGAGACCGGGAGTTCCAGACCAGCCTGGGCAACAGAGCAAGACCCTGTCTCTACAAAAAATAGAAAAATTAGCTGTGTCATGCCCCTGTGGTCCCAGCTACTTAGAAAGCTGAGGTGGGGGGATTGATTGAGCCCCGGAGTTTGAGGCTGTAGTCGGCTATGATCGTGCCCCCATGCACCAGCGTGAGTGATAGAGTGAGACCCTGTCTCGAAAAATTTTTTTGAGATCAGGAGATCGAGACCATCCTGGCTAACACAGTGAAATCCTGTCTCTACTAAAAATACAAAATAGTGGCCTGGCATGGTGGCACGCACCTGTAGTCCCAGCTACTCAGGAGAATAGCTTGAACCTGGGAGACAGAGGTTGCAGTGAACCAAGATCGCACCACTGTACTCCAGCCTGGGCAACAGAGCAAGACTCTGTCTCAAAAAAAAAAAAAAAAAAGAAAAGAAAAAGGGAATACTTTAAAGCTGGTAATGTCCCACTTTTTCTGTCTTTTAAATAAAGGTGTCACCCAGGTCCCTTGATTGTTTATTTCCTCTCTTGCTGCCTCAGGGTCCATGTCATGAGCTTCCATGATGGGATACACAGAGCAGGGGCTGCCCCATGGATCCCCTCCCAGCTACCACCTTCCCCTCTGGCCCTGGAGGACTTGAAGGACTTCTTCATGTGTTCCTCTGAGAGTGGCAGGGCTGAGATGATCACCAACTTGAACCAAACATGCTCCCTTTGAAGGAGAGCTGGAGGATTGGTGGCTACAGTCACTTCTACTCTGGCTTGCAAAACTAATGCACAAGGAGGGGACAGTAATGGGACAACTGTCCTTGAGGTGTAGCTGGAAATAGAGTTAAAGATGCGATTCAGTGGAAAATTTCCTGATGAAATCATTACCAGTGAGGGTGGCAGAGAGGATGTTTGAGGGGAGGCATTACCATCTATTGAGGGCCTGCCAGGTGTTACTTGTTTGTTTCTAGGTGCTTTCTTATGCTATCTCATTTAATCCTCTTTAACAACCTGATGAGATAGAGTTACTATCCCCTATTGTAAAGAGGAAGAAATAGAGGCATCCCAAGAGGGGCAGGCACCAGCCCAAGGTCACGGGGCAGGCACCAGCCCAAGGTCACACGGCTGGTTTTCCAGGTACTCCTGTGTGTCTAACTTTAGTGCCCATGTTCTCTGGGCTTCACCACAGCATTCTAGCTGTCCAGCACTGCCTTACAGGAAAGGACAAGGAGACAACAGGAGATGTTTTCATTCTGGGGTTTCTATCATTGCCATTCACACCACTGAGCCTGGGAGAGTCGAGCTACTCAGCTCCTCTGACTGGTGCCTGTCGGATTTGTCTCGTGTTTACTCCCCAGATACCCCAGGAATACACAAAGTCTTTAGTGTGCATTGCTCCCTCCCTCCTCCCCGCTCACATACAAGCTGGAGCTCTTATCCTAGAATTCAGCCCTCCCCGGAAGCAGGAATCTATGTGCTAATGTGTTAATCCTCCTATTCAAAAGGTCGCTACTTCCCTACTGTGGGGACCAGCAGCAGTCTATAACCCGCCCAGTACAGTATTTCTGTCCTGGGGTGAGCCTTGTTCCAGCCTAATTATAGCACAAAGGGGAGTTTAGACCCACTCATGCAGTTGTTTAAATTTACTGGGAGCAAATGGAGCTAGGGGATTTGGAAGGTAGCAATAGGGTCCTGACTTCCAAATTACTGGATGCCACGTGACAACCAGGGCTCTTAGAGAAAGGAGGGGATAGGGAGGAGAGTCATGCACGTGTGCCCTAGCCAGACAGAGGAATCCCCCAAAGGGGCAGGAGAGTGTGGGCAAACAACCCAGGGCCAGAGCCGGCATCCTGGAGGAGGGTGGTCCTCTCTTTGGCATGCCATGGGCACCCTGTAAGGAGGCTGCTTCCATTGTGGGAGCCTTTCTTTCCTGTGTTGGAAAAAACTAGGGTCAGATTTTCCACCCGGCCATTCTGGGAAGGCCCATAAAGAAAGGAATGATGGACATGGGCAGACAGAGCCTTTCATCATGGTGGTGGGTGCTGGGGAGAGACAATGGTGGCCTTGCTATCTGGCTGGGGCTTCCTGGGGGACATAGGCTAGGGACAGCTATGGGGCACTTTATTGAGCAAATGGAACAGAGAGAATGTTTGGGAGAAAATAAGGACATTACATGCTGCCCCTCTCCTGTCGCCCCTTGGCAGCTGTGCCATGGCAGTGTCAGGAGGTGTGGGCCCTGGCCACTGGACCTGGGAGGCTGCTGAAAGGATCTGTGGTTGAGTGGAAGGAGCACTGGCCTGGGAGTCAAGAGTGAGGCATCCAATCTCTCTCAGGCTCTGCCCATGTGTCTTCATCTGTCTTCTAAGTGGGTTGAATGAGCTCATTGCTAGGAACTTTTCTAGCTCCACAATTTTGGAATTTACCTCCTCAGGAGAGTCTCTGAAAGTTAAAAGGTAGGATAGGACATGAGACTGGAACACACAGAGGACCCTTTCCCCTGGTGAGTCAAAACTGGGATGCCATGGTGGCTGACCCACTGCTCAGCCCTCCTGAAGCACTCTTATGAGGCCACAGCCAACTAGCGATGGCTGCCCCTGAGGAGCCCCGGGGCCCACTGAGGAGCACAAGTCTATTGTTACCCTGTGAAGTCCTTCTGACTGACAAAAGGCTCAAGATCCTAACGAGTAAGCTGGGCAGAGTTGGGGGACAAATGCCCCAAAATGTATCCATGGGAGTTGCAATCCTGAGATTAGGGCTGATGGGTTATTTTCCCTTTCTTTTATTTTCAAGCTTGTCAGGAAAGTAGTTATATTAATTTTTCTGAACATTGCTTTGCTGAAAGGAAGTTTTCCAGGGGCCACTATCTTTAGGTGGCAGGGTGACTAAAGCCTTGACTGGACTGAGGTTTACTTTGCAATTGTACAGTCCAATATGCTAACCATTAGCCACATGTAGCTATTTAAATTAAGTAAAATTACGCAAAAAATCATCTTTTCAATTGACTAGACACATTTCAAGTGCTTAGCAGTTACAAGCGGCTACTGACTGCCATATTGGACACCACAAATTAAGGATATTTCCATGGTCTTAGAAACTTCTATTGGATAGTGCTGCTTTGGGACATCCATGAAAATAGGTTTGAAAGGCTAAGTTTGGCTAGACACAGTGGCTCACACCTGTAATCCCAGAGCTTTGGGAGACTGAGGCGGGAGGATCGCTTGAGCCCCCAACTCTACAAAAAAATAAAAGTATTAGGTAGGCATGATGGCAAGTGCCTGTAGTCCCAACTACCTGGGAGGCTGCAATGAGAGGCTCACTTGTGCCCAGGAGTTTGAGGTTGCAGTGAGCTATGGTGATGCAGCAGTGTACTCCAGCCTGGGTGACACAGCCAGACTGTCTCAAAAAAAAAAAAAAAAAAGAGGCCGGGCGCGGTGGCTCAAGCCTGTAATCCCAGCACTTTGGGAGGCCGAGGCGGGTGGATCACGAGGTCAAGAGATCGAGACCATCCTGGTCAACTGGTGAAACCCCGTCTCTACTAAAAATACAAAAAATTAGCTGGGCATGGTGGTGCGTGCCTGTAATCCCAGCGACTCAGGAGGCTGAGGCAGGAGAATTGCCTGAACCCAGGAGGCGGAGGTTGCAGTGAGCCGAGATCGCGCCATTGCACTCCAGCCTGGGTAACATGAGTGAAACTCCGTCTCAAAAAAAAAAAAAAAAAAAAAAAAGGCTGGGCGCGGTGGCTCACGCCTGTAATCCTAGCGCTTTGGGAGGCCGAGGCGGGCGGATCACGAGGTCAAGAGATCGAGACCATCCTGGCCAACATGGTGAAACCCTGTCTCTACTAAAAATACAAAAATTAGCCGGGCGTTTGGCACGTGCCTGTGGTCCCAGCTACTTGGGATGCTGAGGCGGAAGAATCGCTTGAACCTGGGAGGTGGAGGTTACAGTGAGCTGAGACTGCGCCGCTGTGCTTCAGCCTGGCAACAGAGCAAGACTCTGTCTCAAAAAAAAAAAAAGGAAAGACAAGACAGCAATGTTCTATCATATGTGTGTTAATAAGCTGGGCATGGTGATGCTCACCTATAGTCCCAGCTACTCAGGAGGTTGAAGTGGGAGGCTTGCTTGAGCCCAGGAGTTCAAGAACTGCTGCCTGGGCAACATCGTGAGACCCTATCTCTTAAAAAAAAAAAAAAAAAAAAAAAAAAAAGCGTACGTTGGCCTTACTAAAGAGACCAAATGTCTTTAAATCACCTACTTGGAAATCTGTGCTTATGGTAATGTGAATATTCCATATTATTTTCTTATATCCATTCAAAGAGGTGAACCCAACCTCTTTGGGCAATACTTTGTTATTACTATTACTGCATGATTGAAAGTAATATAATTGTATTTCTCAAAAGCATAACCTTACTACTTTTAAGGTTGTATTGACCTTGATGCATCTTTCTGGATCCCAGCTTTTCCTGTCATTCTGTAAGAAAATTAATCCATTTAAAAGCTGCTATTTTTGCAGGATAGGTGGGATCTCCCGATATATCTTGAAATACCTGAGAGAATTTCAAAGTTAATTGTTGCTGTCATAACTCATAGAAAACTAGGCCTTATATTGGGAAGTGGGAGCATGAGGCAGAGTGGAAGTGAAGTGGAGGGGTGATAATGACGGACAAGCCCCAGGCAACAATGGCCTTTGACTATTATCCTAATGCTCCTGGGAAATGAAAACCAGTACTCCTTATAAGGAGATCAGGAGTCCCCAGATACCCTAGTCTTTCTGTCTGACTCCTCCCCAACTAAAGGAATACACCCTTATTGGGATCTTGCTGTGGTCTTACCCATTGAAACTCCTTAGGGTATCGTAAGTATCTTGTAATACGCTAGGCTATTGTGGCCAGGCCCTGTGTTAGGCATCATGCATTCAGAAATGAGTAAGACCCAGTCTCTGCCCTCAAGGAGCTCACACTTTAGCAGGGGACACAAGCATCTAAGCAATTTATTTCAACCCAGTGTGGTAAGTGCCATACACAAACATGTACAGGGTGCTGTGGTTGAATAGAAACAGGAATGCTGCACTCTGATTGCAGAAACAAGGGAAGATTGCTGGCGAAGATGACATGAGAACTAACTAAAAGATGAGCAGAAGTTCACTCACTAAGGAATGGAGCCATACAACCATGGTCTGCCGGCTTTGGTCTGAGGAGAGACGAAAACAGTTTGCTGTAGCTTGAGCACAGGGAGGGGGTGGGCAGGACTGAGGGATGCCTGGGAGATAGAGTTGGCAGGAAGGACCACAGAGAGCCCTAGCAGATTGGATCCTGATGACAATGGGAACACATTGGAAGGTATACTGGTGAGGATGGTTTGGATGGCATGGGAAAAGTCAGTGGCATGTCAGAGCCCCTGCTTCAGTTCCTGAAACACTTACTGGAGTTCCTTACTTAAGGCCACTCAGCTTCTAACCCAGTTCTCTGTCTTTACAGGACATTGTATTGTCTCAGAATGTACAGCAGGTAACAGCCTAGGAATTAGCCAATAGACTAATTTTCACTCATTTAACCAGTTTATATGAATGACACTAGCTACAAGGCACAGTGCTAAGCACTATGGGAAATATAAACAAGAATAGGGCATGGTCACTGCCTTCAATTCTCCCACTTTTTACATATTCTGGAAAGACATCAGAGAGTTTGCCTATGATTTAAACAGTGGTGAATGTAATGCTATTCTAAGACATGTAGACATATTTAAAATTATAGTGACTTCCAATAACAACTTTGGTAATATGAATGTTTTTACTAGGAAATCATATAAATTTAGGTAGAAATTTATTCTAGTAAGATTAAAATGTGGTATTTATTTATTTGAAAAAATTTTTTTGAGACAGAGTCTTGCTCTGTTGCCCAGGCTGGAGTGCAGTGGTACGGTCTTGGCTCACTTCAACCTCCGCCTCCCAGGTTCAAACAATTCTCCTGCCTCAGCCTCCTGAGTATCTGGGATTACAGGCTTGTACCACCACACCCAGCTATTTTTTTTTTTTTTTTTTTTTTTTGAGACGGAGTTTCGCTCTTGTTATCCAGCCTGGAGTGCAATGGCGTTATCTCCGCTCGTCGCAACCTCCGCCTCCCGGGTTCAGGCAATTCTCCTGCCTCAGCCTCCTGAGTAGCTGGGATTACAGGCACACGCCACCATGCCCAGCTAATTTTTTGTACTTTTAGCAGAGACGGGGTTTCACCATGTTGACCAGGATAGTCTTGATCTCTTGACCTCGTGATCCACCCGCCTTGGCCTCCCAAAGTGCTGGGTTTACAGGTATGAGCCACTGCGCCTGGCCAAAATGTGGTATTTAGATCATCTGATTGACCCAGAGAAGTAAGAACTTAACCAGAAGTTCAAGTTAGCCAGTTCCTTGTATGGTCTTGGGTACATACCTTCTCTGTATAACAGTTCGTTCTCCTGAAAAATGAAGATGGATCTAACAGTGCTTCTATAGTTGACAAGGTTACACTAGAAAATTTACTTTCAAGTCCCATTAACTATTTCAGTATAAACTTATATATGTAAGACATTTTCCTTTATGCTCTTTTTTTCTTTCCATTTTTTTCCCCTTTACTTTGTTTCTCAGGAGGATCTGGTTCTCTTTCTCCCTATGATTTCCAGAATGTTTCAAAACTCGTCAAATGAAAATATGCGAGTCATGACTTGTGGGTAGCAAGTTAGGACTTGTGGGGACAGTTAGGGGGAGGGCAAACCCTGAGATCTGCCAGCAATTGTTTCTCCTCTTGATTTGAATGAAGGAAAAAATTATGTTATTTATATAGCATAAGGTTCCAGATTTTCAGGAATGAAATCTGAGCCCAGCATCTCAACATATTGGTCTGGTCTGTCTTGGAATCTACAGTAGATAGATTTCTTTGTGCTGGGAAACATTAGAAAGGTCAATATTCTTTTCTTAATTTTTTCCTTTTAAGAAAAGGGTTCATTCTCACACTCTAAAGTGGTGGTATTAGATATCATACAGATAATACACTTGATGGTTGTGCAGACTTCAATTTCAAACATAAAGCCCCTGGGCAAACAGCTTTTATGTATTCAGTTACATGTTCTTTATTTCACAGATAATGTTTTTCAACAAATATTCCCAGCCTGGAAGGAAATGCAGAAGTGAACAATCAAATTAAATAAAAATAAAAGTGATGTTAGTAGCAATAAAGCCTCAAATAGCAACGAACCCAGGGAGACATCAACCCAATCACCCAGGAGTTGTACTAGAAAGGAGAATCCAACAGATGCAGCAGGTGAGGCAGAAGCCTACCGGCAGTGGTGGATGATTGACCCTGCTGAGTAGTGGAAAATTCACGGCGCTGGGGATCAGAGGACTTGGCTTTGAGACCTGCCTTTTCTCTGATGATCTGTACTACAAGGTGCGATCACTTACTTTCCCTGGCTTTCAGTTTCCTCAAATCTAAAGAAAGGGGTTGGGCTCTGGAGTCAAGACAGCGGGAGGTCTCCCTCCTGGCTCTGCCACTCTCCAGTGTGTAACCTCGTACAATTATTCTCTGAGCTTTAATTTCTTCCCCTGTAAATCAAGGACAATAATACCTTCCGGATTGAGCTACCCTGAGGATGAAAAGCGATAATGTTTTTAAAGCGTCTGGCACATAGTAGGCAGCACTCAGGAAACTTTAGTTTCTTGCCAACTTCCTCTTTAAATCTGTGCCAGCTCTAAAACACGCTAGTCCCAATCCAGTTCCTTTGTCTGCTAAATCCAGTCCAGAGCTTAGAAAGATCCCTAATTCCCAATCGCCGCAAGAGCACACACCTGAATTGTCTCTTTCAGTTCCCCAAATTGCTACTAAAACATTCTTCTTGGGAAGTATTTATTCCAATTCGCTATGTCCTAAAGAGCCTATCTATACCCTTTTTTCTTCCCTAACTTCCCTTAAACTTTCCTTTTTCAAGGCAGCCGTGGAGCGAGTCTTAGGGCAAAAAGGGACTGCCTGGCCTTCCCTTTGTAGCCAGCAGCTGCAGGACTGCCGGGGGACTGAGCTGCTCTTAGCCTCCCATTTCCGCCCCTCCAGGTGTTTTGTTACAAGCCCGAGAGTTAGCTAGTGTTTCCCACGTAAGAAGGGCACAGACTCTACCCACCTTCCAGTTTCTGGCTTTGGGATTAGTGGATTCAAAAATAGGGTCCCTTTGGCGGTGGGTTCCTTGGTGGTTTGACTAACTTGGCATGGATAGAGGACTGCTGCTTGGTGGTCCTTCTTTGGGAAAGGAACTCCTTGCTAAGAACTCCTTAATTCCAGGGAGGTTTCAGATATATGTATTTATAAAAGAAACATATAATTTATATATATATTTATAACAGGAATATAACCACATTACAGAAACTTTGAAAAGTAGAGAAAAAGAAAAGAAAAACCCTCCCTATTCATAATTACAACTCCTAAGCACAGACACTGGTAGTATTTTGCTGGTTTTTGTTTTTTGTTTTTGGTTTTTGTTTTTGTTTTTTGAAACGGAGTTTCTTTTACTCTTGTTGCCAAGGCTGGAGTGCAATGGCGTGATTTCAGCTCACTGCAACCTCCGCCTCCTGGGTTCAAGCGATTCTCCTCCCTCAGCCTCCTGAGTAGCTGGGATTACAGGCATGCACCACCACGCCCAGCTAATTTTGTATTTTTAGTAGAAATAGGGTTTCTTCATGTTGGTCAGGCTGGTCTCGAACTCCCGACCTCAGGTGATCCTCCCACCTCGATCTCCCAAACTGCTGGGATTACAGGGGTGAGCCACAGCGCAGTCCTCTGTTTTATTTTTTTTAAGTCCTTTCCCAATATCTAGAGACACACACACACCCACCCACACACACATTTTTGTACCTTTTCACAATTATTATAAACTTTTCTATGTAGAGGCTTCATTGTTACTATTATTTTATGTACTTATTTTTTTTGAGACAGAGTCTCACACTGTTGTCCAGGCTGGAGTGCAGTAGCCTCAACCTCCTGGGCTTAAGCCATCCTCCCGGGCTCAGCCTCCTGAGGAGCTGGAACTACAGGCACATGCCACATTATTATTTTACTATCTGCAGAACTATACATAGTAGATTCAGTATCATTTATTTTCCAGATTTTTTGTTGTAGGTCTTTTAGGTGGTTTCCAATGTTTTCTATCATAACTACAATGAATATATATTAGCATAAAGCCTTTTCACTCAAATTTCTTATTATTTCCTTAAAGTTGCCTCCTAGGAATTAGGATTTCTTTCTTTCTTTCTTTCTTTCTTTCTTTCTTTCTTTCTTTCTTTCTTTCTTTCTTTAAGATTTTAGAGATAGCATCTCCCTGCGTCACCCAGGCTGGAGGGCAGTGGCACCATCAGAGCTTACTGTAGTCTCAAAATCCTGGGCTCAGGGCATCTTCCCTCCTCGGCCTCCCAAAGTGCTGGGATTACACTCCACCTGGCCAGAACATGTGTATCATTCCATAAGTCATACCCAGATGCCTTCCAAAGAGTGGAGTCAATATATCCTCTTATCTCCAGTGGGTGAGAGTATCCTTGAATCACATACTTGCTAGCACAGGCTATCTTTCCTTTATAAATGTCCATTAAAAACAATCAAAACTTTTTATAAGGTAAGTTTTGATTTTTGCATGAGAGGAATGCCCCCTCAACCCCCTTGAGTTTTATTACAGTTTTTTTCTGTTTTCGTTTTGTAAGTAAGTTTCTTGCCACAAACGAGTGGGATTTGAATGAAGACAGAAGTCTCAGTGACTAAAAACTGGGAGTTTTCCCCAGTAGTGATGTTAAAGGAAGAACAGCAAAGCAGATGGAGTGAATGGACAGGCTAAGGGAGGAGATAGGTTTGGGAGGGGCCCATGATGGAGACTAGCCCCTTGATGTGGTCCAAGCTGCAGATGTGAGAAAGCTGTATCTAGAAGCAGCTGCTTCGACAAATTGGAAGCAAAAGAGGCTGGGGACCAGACATGAAATCAGCATTAAGGATTTGGCAAAGGGATGAAAAAGAAGTGAATTTCGGATTTGTTAAAGAAAGGACAGAGTCTGTATTGGGTTTTGGGGGGAGGGAACACTCCAATCTAACTCTCATTTATTGAACACCTTCCCATGCCCAGGTACTTTTTGAAGGCATTTTTTTTTTTTGACACAGTATCACTCTTCATCCAGGCTGGATGCAGTGGCATGATCATAGCTCACTGCAGCCTGGAACTCCTGGTCTCAAGCAATCCTCTTGCTTTTAGCCCCCCAAATTGTTGGGACTTCAGGTGCACACCACCACACCTGGCTAATTAAAAAAAAATTGTGGATACAGGGTCTTGCTATGTTGCCCAGGCTGGTCTCAAAATCCTGGGCTCAAGCCATCTTCCCAAGATGTGAAAATTCATTATGATAGCCTCCAGAGACTATCATAATGAATTCTCACAATAACCCAGGAAGAGAAGTACTATTGTTATTCCTATTTTACAGATGTGGAAACAGGAGCAGAGAGGTTTAATGTCACAGCCAAGGCCTCATATATAGATTACAAGTGGCAGAACTGAGGATTTGAAACCATGCTTGCTACTTCAATCCTAAGCACCCCTGGGATCAAGAACAAGATTTGGACAAAGGAGGAAAGGGAACCTGCACTTATTCAGACGATAAAACCCTGGGGATCAGGCCTGGGCTGAGAAAGACCACAGAGACCAGGGGCCCACATCCCACATTCTTGTGGGAGTAGGGGTTTGGGGGCTGCCACAATCCCAGCTGGAATCTGAATGGACGGTCCCTGAAGGCTCCTGAACAAGGCCTCACTAAGGTTTTGATGTCTGAATCCTCAGCAGTTTGAAGTTCTGGAGCCTTAGAACTTCGCCACAGCCTCATTCAGGATGCCACCTCCTCTTAGGACCAGCACAGTGAATGTGAGATTTCAGCTTTCTGTTTGCCTAAACATGCTTTACTCTCCCCTAGATCAATGAAAGAATGTGTCTCTTGCTCGATTTCAAGTGCCTCCTCTCTCTCTCTCCCAATTAAAGTGGAAACTCTGCCTGGCTTAGAGGGTTTGTGGCAGACAAAGCCAGAGTTAAAGTTTCAAAGGCACTTGCCTCCTAACCCCTTGTTTCAGCTCCTCATTATTTCCCTAAGAAAATGCCATTGGGTTTGAAACAGATTGTGTTTGACTGGCCAACTCAAATGTGTTCTGATGTCACCACTTTTTATTCTGCATATAGTCTTTGAAAGTACGGCTGTGCAGCGTGGGCATCACTTGGAGATTTGAGTAACAGAGGCTAGCCCTGGAATCAAGGAAATGTCTCAGCCTGGCTGATGTAAGAACCCTCACACTCAGCAGTGCTCAGCAAGGAAAGCCCATTTTATTCAGAGACCATGTTTTTGTGTGAAACGCTAGTTATAACAGTTATTATTACCTTCATATTCATATTCTCTCTAATATATGTATATATGTATGTATGTATGTATTTATAACAGGCACAGTGGCTCACACCTGTAATCCCAGCACTTTGAAAGGCCAAGGCAGGTAGATTGCTTGAATCCAGGAGTTCCGGACCAGCCCAGGCAACATGGCAAAACCCTATCTCTACTAAAAAATACAAAAATTAGCTGGGTGCAGTGGCATGTATCTGTAGTCCCAGCTACTAGGGAGGCTGAGGTGGGAGGACAAATTTAACCTAGGAGATGGAGGCTGCAGTGAGCCCTGATCATGCCGTTGTACTCCCGCCTGGGTGACACAGGGAGATCCTGTCTCAAAAAAATAAAAAATAAAGAATTTGGAAGGAAATACACCAAAACATTAGCATCAACATATTGTCTTCCTGCGTAGTAGTATTATAGCATATTTTAAGGATTTTTCACTACTTCCTTGTGCTTTTCAAAAGTATCCATAACAAGGATGATTTTCTTGGATAGTTGGAAAAACAGTAAGAAAACAGTGGTAATCAAGTTTAGCCAAAAGCTGCCTCCTTACATATTTTAAGTTCAGCCTAAAGTTTTCTCTGCACATAATAAATTTTAACCTAAATAAAAGTATAACTAGACTGTAACCTACTCTTGTGCCAGTCACCAAATTTCGGCCAAAGTTCAACTGTCCAAACCATGTTCAAATAAGGTAAACGCTGAGCTATAACCAATCCAATTGTTTCTCTACCTCACTTCTGTGTTCTGTATGTCACTTTCCTCTTTCTCTCTGTAAATCTTCTTCCACCATATAGCTGCACTGGAGTCTCTTAGGAGACTGCCCAATGTGTGAATGGTTCTTTGCTCAATTAAACTCTGTTAATTTTTGTTTGTTTGTTTTGAGACAGGGTCTCGCCCTGTTACCCAGGATAGAGTGCAGTGGCATTATCACAACTCGTTGCAGCCTAAACCTCCCAGGCTCAAGAGATCCTCCCACCTCAGCCTCCTGAATGGCTGGGATTACAGGTGCATGCCACCACATCTGGTTCATTTTTTTGTATTTTTGTAGAGACTGGATTTTGCCATGTTGCCTAGGTTGTTCCCAAAATCCTGGGCTCAAGTGATCCACCTGCCTTAGCCTCTCAAAATGCTGGGATTATAGGTGTGACCCACTGTGCCCAGCCCCTAACTCTATTAAATTTAATTTAGCTAAGGTTCTTTTTTTTTTTTTTTTTTTTTTTTACAGTAAGCGTTTATTTAGTTTAGTTTTATTTAGGATCATTCATGTGATCAGTTACCTAGCAACTGTTTATTTTTATTCTTTTTAACACTGGGAAATCAATTAACTGTAAAATTGCTAAATTTTACAAAAAATGTATTTATGTGAAACAAGCTGTGTATATGAAATCTATGGAGCTCTTATAATAGCTAAACAATAACAGTTTAGAAAATATAAAAAGAGATCTCATTCACGATGGCATCAATATGAAAAAACACCTAGGAAATATTTTTTTTTTTTTTTTTTTTTTTTGAGACGGAGTTTCGCTCTTGTTACCCAGGCTGGAGTGCAATGGCGCGATCTCGGCTCACCGCAACCTCCGCCTCCTGGGTTCAGGCAATTCTCCTGCCTCAGCCTCCTGAGTAGCTGGGATTACAGGCACGCACCACCATGCCCAGCTGATTTTTTGTAGTTTTAGTAGAGACGGGGTTTCACCATGTTGACCAGGATGGTCTCGATCTCTTGACCTCGTGATCCACCCGCCTCGGCCTCCCAAAGTGCTGGGATTACAGGCTTGAGCCACCGCGCCCGGCCTAGGAAATATTTTAATGAGAAAATTATGTGATCTACATAAAAATAATAATAAGTGAGGTACATACCATAACACAGTATAAGACAATAAGATATTGTAACACTGGCAAATGTTCCAAAATGTATAAACTTACTAGAAATGACAATAAAAATCCTGGAAGACTTTTGGAACTCACAAAATGATTCCATATTTCATCAGCAATAATAAACAGATTTAATTTTTTAAAGTTTTCTAAATTTAATTTTCTGAAATTTTTATTTGTAAACAAACTAGTTAAAGGAGTGTGAATTTAGAAACATCTGGTGAACGTAATATAATATTAAAGTGAATGTAATATAATATTAAAAATAATTTAGGCCAGGTGCGGTGGCTGATGCCTGTAATCCCAGCACTTTGAAAGGCTGAGGCAGAAGGATAGCTTGAGTCCAGGAGTTTGAGACCAGCCTGGGCAACTTGTCGGAACTCATTCTCTAAAAAAGTACAAAAGCTAACCAGGTATGTTGGTGCAAGCGGTAGTCCCAGCTACTCGGGAAGGTGAGGTGGGAGGATCGCTTGAGCACAGGAGTTCAAGGCTGAAGTGAGCCACGGTCACACTAAGTCAACAGCGTCACAGTACGAGACCCTGTCTCAATATAAATAAATAAATAAAAGAATAGAAAATTAGTTTAATATTAGAGGATGGAGGCCAGTCGCAGTGGCTCACACCTGTAATTCTAGAACTTTAGGAGGCCGAGGTGGGCAGATCACCTGAGGTCATGAGTTTGAGACCAGCCTGGCCAACATGGCATAAACCCCGTCTCTATTAACAATGCAAAAATAAGCCGGGCATGGTGATGCGTGCCTGTAATCCCAGCTACTTGGGAGGCTGAAGCAGGAGAATCCCTTGAACCTGGGAGGCGGAGGTTGCAGTGAGCAGAGATCACGACACTACTCCAGCCTGGGTGACAGAGCAAGACTCTAATAGAAAAAATAAAAAAAATAGAGTACGGAGAGGAAGGGGAAGTTTTTCTCCTTCCTTCCTTCCTTCCTTCCTTCCTTCTTCCCTCCTTCCCCCCCTCCCTCCCCTCCCTCCCCCCCCTCCTTCCTTCCTTCCTTCCTTCCTTCCTTCCCTCCTTCCCTCCTTCCCTCCTTCCCTCCTTCCCTCCTTCCTTCCTTCCTTCCTTCCTTCCTTCCTTCCTTCCTTCCTTCCTTCGTTCCTTCCTTTTTTGACAGAGTGTCTCGTTTTGTTGCCCAGGCTAGAGTCCAATGACGACATCTCGGCTCACTGCAGCCTCAACCTCCCCAACTTAAGCGATCTGTCCACCTGCGTCTCCCAAAATGTTGGGATTATAGGAGTGAGCCACTGCAACTGGCCACAGAAAATTTCGATAAACAACATTGGAATAACCGGTCAACAATCTGATGCCCTCAAAATTAATTACAGGTATCTTTAAAATATCTCTTTTATTTCAATAGTTTTAGGGATACAAGGCAGTTTTGGTTGCATGGATGAATCGTATAGCGGTGAAATCTAGTATTTTAGTGCACCTGTCATCCGAATAGTATACATTGCACCTAATAGGTAGTTTTTCATTCCTCACCCTCCTCCAACCCTATCCCCTTCTGAGTCTCCAATGTCCATTATTCCACTCTGTATGCCTTTCTACCAATTGTTTATTGAATATATAAAATATGCTGGCCTGCAGTATGGGGGGTGGGGAGACTCAAACGACAAGGGGTAACCATTTACTGAGTGCCTGTTATTTACCAGGTATATTTTGAATGTTGACTCATTTCATTGTCCAACAATTCTGAGAGGTAGGTTTTCACTGTAGTAGTAGCACAGATAAGGAAACTGAGGCTCAGAGAGACCAGTAGCATCACTAAGTCCACAATTAAGTCAGTTGAAATGCTGGGCTTAGGAGGCAGATCTGCCTACATCAGAGCCTGTGCTCATTAATTATATCCCATTTTTCTCCCATTATACATATGGTCATACACATGCAATATGATTCCTGGCCTTTTAGCCTTGCAGTCTAGTTAAGAAGGTAAGATAAATAAAAATGCAAATACAGGCACTTGTTGGTTTATGGCTACACATTACAGATGGAAGTCTCATGTGTATCCTAGCTAGAAACTCCATTTATTGGGTTTTTTAGAAGGCTGGGCTGCAGGAAACTTGGCTTTTATTCACACCATCCTTGCCTCTGGTTCTGTTTGTTTGTTTGTTTTGCTTTTTAATGCTTGGACCAAGGCTGGGATCCTCCATTGTTGTCCCGAGTCTTTGGATTGCAAATCTAGGGTTCATTCCACCCTGCTTTCAGCAATTAAGACATTGCTTCTCAAACTTTAATGCACATACGAATCACCTGGGGATCTTATTAAAATGCAGATTCTGAATGAGCAGGTGTGAAGGTGGGGGCTGAGATTCTGCTTTTCTACAAAACTCCCAGGTGATGCTCATGAGACTAGTTTGAGGATTGGGTAGCAGGCAGTAGGGAGTTAAATGGGTTAGCCCAGACTATAACCTCAGTCTGTCTTGCTCCAGGCAAAGTGCTGGACTGCTCCTTATCTCCTGCGGGCTAGAGGAAGAGCACAGAGCCCTGAACTGCACCAGGAAGCATTGCCAGTCACTAAGCCTCATTCAATTGAAAGGGCAGTGATTGCCCAGTCTCCTGTCAGCAGTAAAATGGCAGCTCTGTCCAAGGACACTTGGGCTCACTTTGGCCTAATGTGAATGAGTCTCTCTGCAGCCTGCCCCAAGACCTCCAGGCCACACCCAAACGCAAGGAGGTGCATTGCTTCCCTTGGGAGCAGGGGTAGACCTTCCTGCCTGTCAAGCTGGACCAATCCTGGGCCAGGATCCTAGCAGAGTTGGTGGCCCCCCCTCTTTCTAGATACCTTTAGCCACCCATTTGGGGCATCTTGTCCTGGATTTACTTGACAGCAGAAGACAGAGGCAGCTATGCCAAACGGTGCCACCAGAACAGTGGGCCACCATCTCTATTGCTTCTCCTTACGCATAATGGCTCATGATTAGAATACTTGGAATGTCTGTGGGAACTGTTTTCCGGAGGCTCAAAGCCCAATAGGTTATCGAGCATGCTTTTTGCTAGCCTGACCACCATTGATAACATTGTTTCTGTGGGAAATGGTTTCCAGTTCCCAAACAGTGCTTGATTGCGTGCTGTGAACTGGCTGTGCAGCGAGCAAGAGAAGCCATGTAAGGTAGTACTCACTTGAGAATCAAAGGAATTCTGCAGAAAATGTGTGCTTTGGGAGTTCAGAGCAAGGAGGAAGAACTATGGGCTGAGTGTCGACCAAAAACTTCGGAGAGCAGGGAGACAAGAGCTGGGCTCTTAACGAGAATGAGGATTTGGGTAGGAGGGATAAAAGCTTGCAAAACACAGAGGCAGGAATGAGGTGCTCACTACATATGCTAGGAGCCATGGATTAAGGCATTCTGGCTGGGGTCAAGGGACATCATCCTGGAGAGGGTTGGAAGAAGCATTGTCTACGGAGCTTTCATATGAGAGAAGAAGGGGAGGAGGAAGAGGAGGAGGAAAAAGAAAAGTAAGGGACAGCATTTATCGTCACTTCTATGAGGTAGGCACTTTATGTTCTATTTTTCTTCCTTCCTTCCTTCTTTTTTTTTTTTTTTTTTTTTTTTTTTTTTTTGGTTTTTTTTGAGATGGAGTCTGGCTCTGTGGCCCTGGCTGGAATGCAGTTGTGCGTCTCTGCTCACTGCAGCCTCTGCCTCCTGGGTTTAAATGATTCACTTGCCTCAGCCTCCCAAGTATCTGGGATTACAGACTTGTGTCACCAAGCCCAGCTCAGTTTTGCATTTTTAGTAGAGATGGGGATTTCACCATATTGGCCAGGCTGGTCTTTACCTCCTGAGCTCAAGCAATACCTCGCCCTGGCCTCCCAAAATGCTGATTATAGGTGTTAGCCACCGTGCCTGCCGCCCCAGTGATGTTTTAGTTTGAGTCTGAAAGCAGTCTTCTGTAAAACCAGGAATAGCTGATAATACAGAAAAAGTCAAAAGTCAGCCTTCTGGAGTGTTCCTCTTGTTCAGGGATGCCATATTTTTTGTTGTTATTCTATTGAGGCCTTCAATTGACCGGCTGAGACCACGCGCATTATGGAGGGTAATCTGCTTTACTCAGAGTCCACCAATGTAAACGTTTGTCTCATCCAAAATACCCCAAAGAAATGCCCAGAATAATGTTTGAAGAAATATCTGGGCACCCTCTGCCTCAGCCAAGTTGATATATAAAATTAACTATCATACGTTTCTTGATTTTTTCAGCTTCTGGTGGCCTCAGTCATTCTTTGCATTGGATCTGCATGATTTCAATGTCTGCCTCCATTGTCACATAGCCTTCCTCCCTGTGTGTCTGTGTCCCAAATATCCCTCTGCCTTTCTCTTATAAGGCCCCTTGTCATTGGATTTAGGGCCTACCCTAAATCTAAGATGATCTCAACTCAAGATCCTTAGCTTAAGTACATATGCAAAGACCCTTTTAGGCTGGGTATGGTGACTCATGCCTGTAATCTTAGCACTTTGGGAGGCCAGCGTGGGTGGGTAATGAGGTCAGGGTTCAAGGCTAGCCTGGCCAACATGGTGAAACCCCATCTCTACTAAAAATACAAAAATTAGCTGGGCATGGTGGCCCACACCTGTAGTCCCAGCTACTCAGGAGGCTGAAGCAGAATTGTTTGAACTTGGAGGCAGAGGTTGCAGTGAGCTGAAATCACGCCACTGCAGTCCAGATACTCTGTCTCAAAGCAAAAACAAAAACAAAAACAAAACAAAAACCCAGACAGGCGTGGTGGCTCATGCCTGTAATCTCAGCACTTTGGGAGGCTGAGGTGGGTGGATCATGAGGTCAGGAGATCGAGACTAGCCTGACCAAGATGGTGAAACCCTGTCTTTACTAAAAAAAAAATACAAAAATTAGCCGGGCGTAGTGGCGCATGCCTGTAATCCCAGCTACTCAGGAGACTGAGTCAGGAGAATCACTTGAATCCAGGTGGTGGAGGTTTCAGTGAGTCGAGATCTTACCACTGCACTCCAGCCTGAGTAACAGAGCAAGACTCCATCTGAAAAACAAAGAAACAAAAAACCCCACTGATTTTCTTTTACAATATAATTGAGGTTTATTTAACATAAAACTTTCCCATGGTGGCCAGATATATTATAGAAGGTTTCATTTTAAAATCTTTTAAAATAATAAAAACAGGCCGGACGCGGTGGCTCACGCCTATAATCCCAGCACTTTGGGAGGCCGAGATGGGTGGATCATGAGGTCAAGAGATCGAGACCATCCTGGTCAACATGGTGAAACCCCGTCTCTACTAAAAATACAAAAATTAGCTGGGCATGGTGGTGCATGCCTGTAGTCCTAGCTACTCGGGAGGCTGAGGCAGGAGAACTGCTTGAACCCAGGAGGCGGAGGTTGCGGTGAGCTGAGATCGCGCCATTGCACTCCAGCCTGGGTAACAAAGAGTGAAACTCCGTCTCAAAATAAATAAATAAATAATAAAAACATTTAACACTGGCCAGGTGCAGTGGCTCACACCTGTAATCCCAGCACTTTGGGAGGCCAAGGTGGGCGGATCACCTAAAGTCAGGAGTTCCAGCCTGGCCAACATGGCAAAACCCTGTCTCTACTAAAAATACAAAAAAAAGTTAGCCAGGTGTGGTGGTGTGTGCCTGTAATCCCAGCTATTTGGGAGGCGGAGGCAGGAGAATTGCTTGAACCCAGGAGGCGGAGGTTGCAGTGAGCTGAGATCACACCACTGCACTCCAGCCTGGGTGACAAAGAAAGACTCCGTCTCAAAAAAAAAAAAATTTAACATTATAAAGATTTTGAAAAATAAATGATGCATCATCTCACTACCCTGATACAACTGATTTCTTTTCTTCATATTCCTTGTCATTCTTGTCTGCAGATGTCATACCCACTTTGTGAAGTCTTCACTTACTTCTTCAGCAGGATTTAATGTTCCTTTCATCCTCCAAAAGTATTTTGTGAATGATAATACCTTTCAGTTTGTTTCCATGACTGTTTTCCACTTAGACTGAACCTCCTTGAGGAAGGGGACTGTATCTTCTCAGCTTCGTATAACCTATAAATAGCACAACATCTGGTACACATTAAATGTTCAATAAGGTTTCTCAAATGAATAAATGCATGTATGTGCATAGTCATGATCGTGATAGACATGTAATTTTGTAATTTGCTTCTGTTAATGAATATTACAGTACACACACTTTTGCACATTGTTACTAATTTTTCACATGTATTTCGATAATGTTCTAATATTCTCTTCCACTAATGGACGGTCGTTTGCTTAATCATTCTTTTCTTATTGGGAATGCTTGTTTTCAGCTTCACATTATTCAGAATAATACCTAAGTGAATACTCTCATACACAGGGCGTCTTCTTAGTTTTTTTCAATGAATGAAATTTCTAAGAGTGAGATGAACACTTTACTTATTTATTTAGAGACATAATCTTGCTTTGTTGTTCAGGCTCAAGTGCAGTGGCTATTCACAGGCATGATCATTGCTCACCAGAGCCTTGAATTTCTGGCCTCAAACTTTCCTCCTGCCTCAGCCTCCTGACTAGCTGTGATTGTAGGCATGCACTACTGCACCCAGCTAACGAGTGTATTTATTAATAATTTGAGTTCCATATGTAATTCACACTTTAAAACCTAGATATACCCAGAAGTTTATGGTGCTAGTAGGGATGCATGTGTATCCCATGTAGACAAGTGCAAGAGCAAAATTTAATATTTAGGAAACAAATGACCCTGAGGAGAGAAGTAGCTATCCCAGTACAGACCACACATCATGAGACAAGACCTCCCTGAGGCACGTATGAAAGAATCCCTTTTGTACAAGCTTTAAGGCATCTCCTTCAGCCACACTAGTTTAAGCCTCCACATATTAACAGTGAGGAAGGAGATATTCTGTCTTCTACATCAGGAAACTGCTTGTGGTTTTACTGATACTGTGTGAACCCTGTCTTTTTGATAAATTCTTTTGATTCCTTCTTTAAATCCTTTAAGCCTCTTCCAGCATTTTATATCTAGACACTTGACTAAATTAAATAAATACTTTCTGACTACGGAGTTTACATTTGGATGCTATTGATGTTCTTCATTCCTTCCTGAATATGTGTTTCCCTCTGATATTTCTCTTTCATCTAAAAAACTAGGAAGCTCTTTAGATGATTCCCAGTTCTCCCTGTTCTCTTGCTTCTAGTTCTGCAGAATAACTGCAGAATGTGCTGGGAATGCAACGTCCTGCCGTAAGGGGGACTGGCCAGATCAGGCAGGGCTCTGTTCCAGTCCCCCTTATAAACAAGATGGCCTTCAACACTTTAGTCTGCTGTGTTGTGAGACCCTGGGGTATAAAACCCAGGGTGGGATGCTTTCTGTGATCCCTCAGCTGCAGTGCTAGTGGGGCACACGCAGTTGAGACTCCATCTACCTTCAGTGGCTTTCCTGAGCCTTGGGGAGCCAGATCTCAATGAAACCTAGGTTTCTGTTGTCACTTGCTGCTCATCTATAAGTAATAAATCCTCTTCACGTAACTTGCTGCATGTGTGGGTGTTCTGTCTCACCAGAATCAGATAAGTGGTAACCAGGACACAGTGAATCTGCTTCACATCTTTGAAGGACTCACTCTTGAAGGATAATTTTACTGGTTATAGAATTCTGGGTCGATAACTTTTCTTTCAGCATTTTAAAGGTGTTGTTTCACTGTCTTCTGGTCTTCATGGTTTTTGATAAGAAGACCGTTGTCATTTGAATCCTTATTTCCTGGCATATATTTGTTGCTCTGCTACTTGCAATATTAATTTTTTTCTTTTTTTGAGACAGGGTCTCTCAGCGTCACTCAGGCTGGAATACAGTAGCATGATCATGTCTCACTGTGGCCTTGAACTCCCAGTCTCAAGCGATCCTCCCATCTCAGCCTCCCATTTAGCACGGACTACAGAAGCACACCACCACGCCAGGCTAATTTTTTTTGGTAGAGACTGGGTCTTTCACTATGCTTCCCAGGCTGATCTCAAACTCCTAGGCTCAAGCCATCTTCCCACTTTGGCCTCCCAAACTGCTAGTATTAAAGGTGGGAGCCACCCTGCCCAGCCATATGTAAGATCTGAGCACTGCTCATTTTATTTTTCTAATCTTTATTTCCCCTTTTCAGATTCAGATTGGAGAATTTCTATTAATCTATCTTCACGTTCACTGGTCCTTTATCTTTTCCATTCTGCCATTAAGTCCATTTAGTGTCTCCCTCACTCCCGCCTAGACACATGGTATTTTTCAGTTCTAGAATTTGGTTAATTTTTATTCCTATTTTCGCTTTTGAGATTTACTTCTTTTTCCCTTTTATTATAAGCCTCTTATTCTATTTTTCTCTCTCGAGTTTCATTAGGTATTTATTTATTAATACTTTTGAGATGGAGTCTTACTCTGTCACCCGGGCTGGGAGTGCACTGCTGCAATCTCGGCTCACTGCAACCTCCACCTCCCAGGTTCAAGTGATTCTCGTGCCTCAGCCTCCCAAATAGCTGAGATTACAGGCGTGCGGCACCATGCCCAGCTAATTTTTGTAATATTAGTAGAGACGGGGTTTCACCATGTCAGCCAGGCTGGTCTCGAACTCCTGACTTCAGGTGATCCACCCACCTCAGCCTCCCAAAGTGCTGGGATTACATGCATGAGTCACCACGCCTGGCCAGGTATTTAATTTTAATCAAAATACACTATTATGAATTTAGGCATTATGAACCATCAGCTCCATGCCTTTCATATTAGAAAAAAAAAAAACACTTCTATTTTAGTTTTGGGGGTACATGTGCAGGTTTTATGTATAGGTAAATTACATGTCACAGGGGTTTGGTACACAGATTATTTTGTTGCCCAGATAATAAGCATGGTCCCTGATAGGAAGGTCCAAGTGTGTTATTATTTTTTGAGATGCTGGAGTACAGTGGCACAATCAGGCATGTTATTCTTTATCTCATTGATCATAGTTACAATAACTTTTTTTTTGAGACAATGTCTCACTCCATCCCCAAGGCTGGAGTGCAGTGGTGCAATATCTGCTCACTACAACCTTCGCCTCCCAGGTTCAAGTGATTCTCATGCCTCCCGAGTAGCTGGGATTACAGGCATGTGCCACCATGCCTGGCTAAAGTTTTTGTATTTTTAGTAGAGATGGGGTTTTGCCATGTTGGCCAGGCTGGTCTCAAACTGCTGACCTCAAGTGATCCACCCACCTTGGCCTCCCAGAGTGCTGGGATTATAGACGTGAGCAACTGTGCCTGGCCTACAATAATCTTTTTAAAGACCCTGATTAATAATTCCACTATCTGGGTTATCTCAGAGTTTATCTTAACTGATTATCTTTTCTCTTGAGAATGGTGAGTCACATTTTCCTTTTTTTTTTTTTTTTTTGAGACAGTCTTGCTTTGTCACCCAGGCTGGAGTGCAATGGCACAATCTTGGCTCACTGAAACCTCTACCTCCTGGGTTCAAGTGATTCTCCTGCCTCAGCCTCCCAAGTAGCTGGAACTACAGGCACCTACCACTACACCCAGCTAATTTTTTTGTATTTTTTAAGTAGAGATGGAGTTTCATCATGTTGGTGAGCCTGGTTTCGAACTCCTGACCTCAGGTGATTCACTTCCCAAAGTGCTGGGATTATAGTCATGAGCCACTGCACCCACCACATTTTCCTTTTTTCATGTCAATCTCTTTTGTATGTTGGACTTAGTAGTTGCTAGCTTGAGACTCTGGATTCTAGTCATATTCCTCCAAAAATGTTGATTTTTAATTTATTTTTAGAAAGCAGTGAACTTGTTTACTCTAAGGCTGCAAACTGTCTCACCTGTGGTAGACATCAGCCCAATTATTAAATCTTTTAGCCTTAGCTGTAAGGTGATCTGAGTCTGCCCCAGGCATGCATAGCTCAAGAAAGAAGGGGTCAACCAAACACCTTGGCAGAGTTTATACGCAGGATATGTACCTTTCTTGTTCTGTCTCTTTCCTTTCTAGGATTCCCCCAGCATGGTTCAAGTGGCTGTAGTTACCTTAGATTCTGTCATCTGGTTCTTTAGGCCAGAAATATGGTAGATTTTCTATTAGAATTTTAGCTGTCTTGTGCCATGTAGTCTGCACTTAAGTTAAAGGCTGTACGAAGGGAAACCCACCCCATGCCAGTCATTTCTTCTCAATTTCAGCTCCCATCCAAAGGCTGGCTGTTTTTTTCTCTCATTCTTCAGAATCTCTAGGTTTTCTTCTTTTTCTCTTTTTATATTTTTCTCAAAGTTTGTAGTTGTTATCAATCTGCAGAAAGCTTGCTCTGTTAACAGCATATTTCTCCATACTGAAGGTGAAAATTCTTTAATTTTTGAATGAAAATGACCTTGGGGGATTTACTCCATGTTACAAAATTAATATATATCCATTTAAAAATCATACAATGTAAAAATATGCAAAGAACATATAAACTATTTATAAACTAATTTTTTCTTCTTTTTAAATTTTTAAAATTTTTTGCTATATTATTTTATTATTTATTTCTAAAATAATTTTTACTTTTATTTTAGATTCTGGGGGTCCATGTGCAGGCTTGTTACCTGAGTATATTGCGTGATGCTGAGGTTTGGGATATGATTGATCCTGTCACTCAGATATTGAGTATAGTACTCAATAGTTAGTTGAAAAACTTGCTCTCTCCCTCCCACCTCCGTCTAGCAGTCCCCAGTGTCTGTTGTTGCCATCTTTATGTCCATGAGTACCTATTGTTTAACTTCCACTTATAAATGAGAACATGCAGTATTTGTTTTTTTTTTTTTTTTTTGTTCTGGCATTAAGTTGCTTAGAATAATGGTTTCCAGCTGCATCCATGTTGGTGTAAAGACATGATTCTGTTCCTTTTTGTGGTTGTGTAGTATTCCATGGTGTATGTGTCCCACATTTTTTTATCCAGTCCACCATTGATGGGCACATAGGTTGATTCCATGTCTTTGCTATTGTGAATAGTGCTGTGATGAACATATGAATGTGTGTGTCTTTTTGGTACAATGATTTATTTTCTTTTCAATATATAGCCAGTAATGGGATTGCTGAGTCAAATGGTAGTTCTAAGTTCTTTGAGAAATTTCCAAACTGTTTTCCATGAGGGCTGCACGAATTTACATTCCCACCAACAGTGTATAAGCATTCCCTTTTCTTGACAGCCTTGCCACTATTGTTTTTTTGACATTTTATTAATAGCCTTTTTGACTGGTGTGAGATGGTATCTCATTGTCGTTTTAATTTGCATCTCTCTGATGACTAGTGATGTGGAGCATTTTTTCAAATGTTTGTTGGCTGCTTCTAAGTCTTCTTTTGAGAAGTGTCTGCTCATGTCTTTGCCCATTTAAAAAATAAGGTTATTTGTCTATTGCTTGTTCAATTATTTAAGATCCTTATAGATTCTGGATATTAGACCTTTGTCAGATGCATATTTTTTGAATATTTTCTCACATTTTATAGGTTGTCTGTTTACTCTGTTGATAGTTTCCCTTCCTGTGCAGAAGCTCTTTAGTTTAATTAGGTCCCACTTGTCAGTTTTTGTTTTGTTACAGTTACTTTTGAGGACTTAGTCATAAACTCTTTTTCAAGACCGATGTCCAGAATGGTGTTTCCTAGGTTTGCTTCTAGGATTCTTACACTTTGAGGTCTTACATTTAAGTCTTTAATCCATCTTGAGTTAGTTTTTGTATTTGATTAGAGGTAGGGGTCCAATTTTATTCTTCTGCATATAGCTAGCTAGCTATCCCAGTACCATTTATTGAATAGGGAGTCCTTTCCTCCATTGCTTATTTTTATTGACTTTGTCAAAGATCAGATAGCTGTAGGTGCATGGCTTTATTTCTGGGTACTCTATTCTGTTCCATTGGTCTGTGTGTCTGTTTTGTTACCAGTACCATGCTGTTTTGGTTACTGTAGCCATATAGTGTAGTTTGAAGTTGGGTAATGTGATACCTCCGGCTTTGTTATTTTTGTTTAGGATTGCTTTGTCTATTCCAGCTCTTTTTTGGTTCCACATGAATTTTAGAATAGTTTATCCTAATTTTGTGAAAAACAATGTTGGTAGTTTGATAGAACTGGTTTGAATCTGTAGATTGCTTTGGGCAGTATGGCCATTTTAACAATACTGATTCTTCCAATCCATGAGCGAGGAATGTTTTCTGTTTTTTTTTTTTTTTTTTTTTTTTTTTTTGTTGTTGTTGTTGTTGCTGTTGTTTTTGAGACACAGTCTCAGTCTGTCACTCAGGCTGGAGTGCAGTGGCGCAATCTTGGCTCACTGCAACCTGTGCCCCCCGGGTTCAAGTGATTTTCATGCCTCAGTCTCCTGAGTAGCTGGGATTACAGGCATGTGCCCCCTTGCCCAGCTAATTTTGCTGTTTTTTAGTTGAGGTGGGGTTTTGCCATGTTGGCCAGGCTGGTCTCCAACTCCTGACCTCAAGTGATCTGCCTGCATTGGCCTCCCAAAGTGCTGGGATTACAGCTGTGAGCCACTACATGCGGCCAGCATGGAACGTTTTATCATTTCTTTGTATCATCTATGATTTCTTTCCGCAGTGTTTTGTAGTTCTCCTTGTAGAGATCTTTCACCTCCTTGGTTAGATGTATTCCTTGATATTTTACTTTTTTTTTTTTTTTTTGCAACTATTGTGAATGGGATTGTGTTCTTGTTTTTTTTTTTTGTTTTTGTTTTTTTTTTTTTGAGACGGAGTTTCACTCATGTTACCCAGGCTGGAGTGCAATGGCACGATCTCGGCTCACCGCAACCTCCGCCTCCCGGGTTCAGGCAATTCTCCTGCCTCAGCCTCCTGAGCAGCTGGGATTACAGGCACGCGGCACCATGCCCAGCTAATTTTTTGTAGCTTTAGTAGAGACGGGGTTTCACCGTGTTGACCAGGATGGTCTCGATCTCTTGACCTTGTGATCCACCCGCCTCGGCCTCCCAAAGTGCTGGGATTACAGGCTTGAGCCACCGCGCCCGGCTGGGATTGTGTTCTTAATGTGTCTCTCAGTTGGAATGTTATTGGTGTACAGAAATACTACTGACTTTTGTACACTGACTTTTTTTCAAGAAATTTTTTTTTTTTTTTTTTTTTTTTTAATGTTAGGGTCTTGCTATATTGGCCAAGCTGATCTAGAACTTATGGGCTCAAGTGATCCTCCTGCCTCAGCTTCGAGAGTAGTGCCCAACCATAGGCTCATTTTTAAAAGATACTTTCTAGTTTTTTGTCTTGTTTTGTTTTGAGAGAGTCTCTGTCACCCAGGTTGGAGATCAGTGGTGCGATCTTGACTCATTATAACCTCTGCCTCCCAGATTCAAGCGATTCTCGTGCCTCAACCTCCTGAGTAGCTGGGACTACAGGTGTGTGCCACCACACTTGGCTAATTTTCATATTTTTAGTAGAGATGAGGTTTTGCCATGTTGGCCAGGCTGGTCTCGAACTCCTGACCTCAAATGATCTACTCTCCTCAGCCTCCCAAAGTGCTGGAATTATAGAAAAGCCACTACACCCGGCCTCCTAGTTTTTTCATGTGTATATATCCAAATGTACTTATATAAGCATAGAAATAAATATTTCTCATACTATTAATAAAAGAGGACCACACTATAGATATTATGTTGTAACCTACTTCACTCCCTCCATTTGGAAATATATAATAAACATTGAAAAAGAGCTATTCCGGGTTTAAGAATAAAGGGTTAGAGAACTTACTGAAGACAAATTGAAAAGTGAGATTTTTGATCTAAAAGGGAATGGTGCTGAGAGGTGGTACTTCTTAGGGCCAGATCCACAGAAAGGCCTCAGTCCCCTGCCCTTGCTGGTATAATAGATTAGAGGGAACAGTATCTTTTTATCAGTCCTAACTACCTAGTGAGGAGCTGAAGGTTTGGCATTGGGCTGTGGTTTCTTCTGCTGACTCCTGGCTGTTATAGACTAATGGGAGGAAGTACCAGCCCTGGAGTCTGCGGTGGACTAGGCAGGCCACACAGGCAGCTCTGCAGGACACTGGGCATCACTGTTGTTCCTGGGTGGCCCCACCAGCTGTTGGTCCTGAAGAGGTGAGGGGTGGAGCGCTAAGTGAGGAGAGCACAGCTAATGTTTGCTACATTGACCTGACTTTTCATGTGCTATCAATCATCTCTGGGGATAACTTCCTTCAGAGTCACATTACCTGATAAGAATTCCACAATTCTACTTCCTGTTCTTCAGAAGTCTCGCCTTGGATAGATTTGACCTAAGGTATTCACTGTTCTTCCATATCTATCCATTTCCTTCAAATGGTGACTCTTTGATCATATATTTAGACCTGGATTCTCCACTCAATTTTGTGAGACACCAAAGTCCAACTTGGTATATTTGAGTTTATCTTTTATATATATATGCATGTGCGTGCGTGTGTGTGTGTGTGTGTGTGTGTGTGTGTGTGTTTTGTTAATAGCCATTCTGTCTGATGTGAGATGGTATCTCTTTGTGATGATGTGGAACATGTTTTTTTCTTTTCTTCTTTTTTTTTTTTAGATGGAGTCTCACTGTGTCGCCCAGGCTGGAGTGCAGTAGCACAATCCTGGCTCACTTCAACATCCATCTCCCTGGTTCAAGTGATTCTCCTACCTCAGCCTTCTGAGTAGCTGGGATTACAGGTGGGCAGCACCACGCCTGGCTAATTTTTGTATTTTTAGTAGACACAGGGTTTTGCCATGCTGGCCAGGCTGGTCTCAAACTCCTGACCTCAAGTGATCCACCTGCCTTGGCCTCCCAAAGTGCTGGGATTATAGGTGTGAGCCACCATGCCTGGTGTGGAGCATTTTTTCATGTTTCTTGGCTGCTTATATGTCTTATTTTGAGAAGAATGTGTTCATTCTTTGCCCATTTAAAATAACAAATCTCTATCTCTCTCTAAATATATATATATTTAGAGATGGGGTCTTGCTATATTGCCCAGGCTGGAGTTCAGTGGCACAATCATAGCTCACTGCAGCCTGAACATTCAGTGCTCAAGCAACTGTCTTGCCTCAGCCTCCTGAGTAGCTAGGATGCCTTTCATAATTTTGTTCACAACATCCGCATCCCCCAAGGTCATGGAATTGCAGAGAATCCTCACTGACTCCTCCCTCTCTCAGGCCTCCATCTTCCAATCAGTTGTGACTTTTGTTTTGTGAAGGGGAGCCACTAAAGGATTTTGAGCAGAGGAGTAGGATGTGATCAGATATGGGTTTTAGTACAGAGGATAAACTGGGTATTGAGGGAAAGAAACAGATGTGATGCAGAGAGAACAGTTTGGAGAACAGCAATATACCATACAAATGATGAAAGCAACAGTTGTGAAATAGAAGAGGGGATTTCAAGAGACAACTCATAAAAGGAATACATAAAAATTTTCAAAACAGAGAATCTTTTGGAGTTCCTTGGTTCCTCCTCTGAAGTTGAAGGTGGCCAGGCACAGTGGCTCATGCCTGTAATCCCAGCAATTTGGGGGGCAGAGGTGGGAAGATTCCTTGAGCCCAGGTGTTTGAGACCAGCCTAGGCAACGTAGGGAGACCCTGTCTCTACAAAAAAACGTTTTTTTTTTTTTGAGACCAAGTCTCACTGTGTTGCCCAGGCTGGAGTGCAGTGGCACGTTTTGGGCTCACTGTGACTTCTGCCTTCTGGGTTCAAGTGCTTCTTGTGCCTCAGTCTCCTGAGTAGCTGAGATTACAGGCACACACCACCATGCCCAGCTAATTTTTGTATTTTTAGTAGAAACAGGGTTTCACTGTGTTGGCCAGACTGACCTTGAACTCCTAGGCTCAAGTGATACACCTGCCTCAGCCTCCCAAAATGCTGGGATTACAGATGTGAACCCCTATGCCTGGCCTACAAATTTTTTTTTTTTTTTTAAATTAGCCTCACTTGGCCGGGCGTGGTGGCTCATGCCTGTAATCCTAGCACTTTGGGAGGCCAAGGTGGGCGGATCACAAGGTCAAGAGATCGAGACTATCCTGGCCAACATGGTAAAACCCTGTCTCTACTAAAATATAAAAAATTAGCCAGGCACGGTGGTGCGTGCCTGTAGTCCCAGCTACTCGGGAGAATGAGGCAGGAGAATCACTTGAACCCGGGAGGTGGAGGTTGCAGTGAGCCGAGATTGCACCACTGCACTCCAGCCTGGTGACAGAGTGAGACTCCATCTCAAAAAATAAAATAAAATAAAATAAAATAAAATAAAATAAGGGCCAGGCGCGGTGGCTCACACCTGTAATCCCAGCACTTTGGGAGGCCAAGGCTCATGGATCATGAGGTCAGGAGTTCGAGACCAGCCTGGCCAAGATGGTGAAATCCCGTCTCTACTAAAAATACAAAAATTAGCCAGGTGAGGTTGCATGCACCTGTGATTCCAGCTACTCTGGAGGCTGAGGCAGGAGAATCACTTGAACCCGGGAGGCGGAGGTTGCAGTGAGCCGAGATTGCACCATTGCACTCCAGCCTTGGCGACAGAGTGAGACTTTGTCTCAAAAAATAAAACAAATAAATAAATAAAACTAAATAAAAAAATAAAAAATAAAAATTAGCTTCACTTGAGCCTAGGAGTTCGAGGCTGCAGTGAACTATGATCGTGCCACTGCACTCCAGCCTGGGTGACAGAGCAAGACCCTGTCACAAAAAAAAAAAAAAAAAAAAAAAAAAAAAGTTGAAGCATAGGGCTGCTTTAGCTTTCTTGAGAAGCAAAATGTCATCAAGAACTTTTTTAAAAAAAGTTATTTGGACATAGTGGTGCATACTTGTAGTCCCAGCTACTTGGGAGGTCGAGGCTGCAGGATCACTAGAGCCCAGGAGTTCAAGGCCAGCCTGGGCAACATAGCGAGACTACGTTTGTATTAAAAACAAACAGACAAGAAGTTGGAGCATGGTTAATGTTGCTCAGGATATACTTTTAAAACTTTTTAATAAGCTATAACATACACACAGAAGTATACTAATCCTCAGTGTCAGCTTGATGAATTTTCACATCGAAGCACACCTTTGTAGCTATCCCCTAGATCAAGAAACAGAACACTACCCACATTCCAGCAGTTCTTGTAATGTCCTCTGTCAGTCACTTACATCTCTTCAAAGGTAGTCACTAACCTGACATCTAACACCATAGAATTTTTTAAGCCTTTTTTGCTGAGGTTTGTCTTTTATTTATAATTTTAATATTTTAACCTTTATTCTAGGTTCCAGGGTACACGTGCAGATTTGTTATATAGGTAAACTCGTGTCACAGGGGTTTGGTGTATAGGTTATTTCATCACCCAGGTGCTAAGCCTAGTACCCATAGTTATTTTTTCTGCTCTTCTCCCTATTCCTACCCTCCACCCTCAAGTAGACCTCAGTGTCTGTTGTTCCCTTCTTTGCTAACACCATAGATTAGTTTTGTCCATCTTTAAAACATATATAAATGAAATCCTATGATATATATTCTTTTATGTCTGACTTCTTTCATTTAACATTATATTTGTGGGATTTTTCTCCATTGTTTTTTATAGAAATTGTCCTTTCCTCCTCAGTGGTGTATAGCATTCCTCCTGTTGGTAATAATTATTTGAGTCTTTTCTAGTTCAGAACTGTTATTCATAGTGCTATAAGAATGTTCTTTATATATCTTTTTGGTACACATGTGGATACATTTATGTTGGAAATATATCTAGAAGTGAACTTTCTGGTCTGTGGGATATATACAACTGCTAAGTAGTTTTCCAGTGTGTTTGTAACAGCTTATCCTCTGCTTAGCAATGGAAGAGAGTTTCATTCATTCCAACAATTGGTATTATTTGCTTAAAAAATTTTAGCCATTCTGGTAGACATGGCAACTGTGTCTACGGCTGTCCTTCCACCAGATGTAACTAGACAGAATCATACACGTTCATTTACTCTGAATTAAAGGCAAGCCAAATTAAAGCTGCCCTCAGGTAGCTCACAATCCAGTGGGGGACTCACTGACATGTAAACAACAGATGTTTACAGCCTATAATATGTGCTCTTATAAGTCATGATTTATAGTAGACGGAAGATGATGTTAGGTTAGTCCAGGGAAAGGAGTAGCTTGCTCTGGCTACAGTATAGAACACAGATTGGAGGGGTCTATAGGAAGTAAAGGAGGCCACTTAGGTGACTGTTAAAATAGTGCAATTGGGAGGTGAATATAGAACAAAGCTACTGGAATTGTTAAGCAGGTAGACTTGACATAACCAAATGGCTACTGAAATGTGGAGAGAGGGTGGACTTGGCAGATGGTGATATTGAGGGGGTAAAACAGACATGTCTAGGCATCCAGTGAGATGTGGAAAAGCAGAGAGGTATTAAAGGTAACGCCCAGGTTTTAGACTTATGTGCCTGGGTGGATGCTGGTATCAGCAGTTGAGAAAGGGAAAACAGATTAAAAAACAGGGTGAGAGTGGAAGGTGGGAAAGATGTCTTCAAGTTGGGCAGCCTCAATTTGAAGGGCCTGTGGGATATCTAGGGGGAGCTATCGTCAGTAGATATTTGACAAAATAGCTCTGAAGCTCGTAATACTTTAGGGCCATTTGGTGTGTTGGAGGCATTTGAAAAGTGGGAGTGGAGGAAAATCAATAAGGAGATTATGAGCAAGCTTAGGATAGAACCCTGTGGAACCCCTCATTTAAAGGGCATGTGGAGACCAGGCACAGTGGCTCACATCTGTAATCCCAGCACTTTGGGAGGCCTACGTGGGCGGATTGCTTTGAGCTCAGGGGATCGAGACTAGCCAGACCAACATGACGAAACCCCATCTCTACAAAAGTTAGCCAGGTGTTGGTGGTTCACACCTGTAATCCCAGCTACTTGTGAGCCTGAGGTGGTAGGATCGCTTGAACCCAGAAAGTGGAGGTGGCAGTGAGCCAAGATCGCGCCACAGCACTCCAGCCTGGGTGACAGAATGAGACCCAGTCTCAAAAAAATAAATAAATAAAAATAAAGGGCATATGGAAGAAGATGACCTTTCCCAGACTGAGACTTCAGTGTAATTGTAGGCTGAGGGAGAAAGCAAGCAGAGAGAGAAAGCTTGGAGACACAGGAGGTAAACACGATGGGTGATTGTAGCAAAGTCCCAGGAAGAGGAAAGGATTGACATCAAGACTCTGGAGATGAAGAGGGACCCTCCTTGCTGATACTTGGGGGAAAGGAAGGAAAAAATTCCCACTGGATGGCATGTGTTTTACCTGTAAGGACAAGTCAACCTGCTAAGAGTGAGGAAGACAGAGGTGGGTCTGGGGACCTGAAGACAGTAAAGCTTGGATTAGTCACTGTGGTTAATGGGAGGCACAGACTAGGGACAAAAAAAAATTGCAGAGCAGCATGGAAGGCATTACTGACATCAGCTACCAAGTAAGTCAAGATTCCTACTGGGAGAGAGAGCCATGGTAAAAACAAACAAATAAATAAGCAAGCAAATCTAGCAATTCCTGTTGGGCCAGCACTTTAGTAATTCATTTCATGCTGAGCTTCCCAAGACTTGCAATTTTGTTGAAGGGGTGACAGGGAAAGCACCTTTAGGTGGAGAGTAAAGTTGAATGATGGAGCTGGGTGTGGTGGCTCATGCCTATAATCCCAGCACTTGGGGAGGCTGAGGCAGGCGGATCACTTGAGGTCAGGAGTTCACCACTGGCCAACATGGTGAAACTTTGTCTCTACAAATAATACAAAAATTAGCCGGGCATGGTGGTGCATGCCTGTAATCGCAGCTACTTGGAAGGCTCAGGCAGGAGAATTGCTTGAACCTGGGAAGCAGAGGTTGCAGTGAGCTGAGATCATGTCTCTGCACTCCAGTCTGGGTGATGGAACAAGACTTCATCTCAAAATAAAATAATTCAACAGTGGGAAGAGGGGAAATGAGGCCATGTCAGGTATGGATGTCCTTCAGCTAGGTTTCTCATTTGCCTCTCCTCTGGTCACTTTTACCTTCTAATACTTGTGGCTGGCTTCTCTCAGCTTCCTTAATTAATTAATTATTTTTTGAGACAGGGTCTTGTCCTGTTGCCCAGGCTGGAGTACAGTGGCATGGTCATGGCTTACTGCAGCCTTGATCACCGTGGCTCTAGTGATCCTCCCACCTGATCCTTCCAAGTAGCTGGGACCACAGGTGCACCACACTGCCTGCCTAATATTTTTTTTTTTTTTTTGTAAAGACGGGGTCTTCCTATGTTTCCCAGACTGGTCTTGACCTCCTGGGCTCAAGTGACCTTCTTACCTTGGCTTCCTAAAATGTTGGGATTACAGGAGTAAGCCGCTGCACCCGGCCTCTCAGCTTGCTTTAGCTCTTGGGATCCAGCCACTTCCTTTCTGCTGGCGGTATGATGGAGTAGAACTCCTAGTTCTCTTAGTTAACATCTGGGGAATTTTTAGCAGCTGAATCAGGATGAGTTCCATCAGCCTTCGTTTCTACCTTCTATCTGCTTTTTGTGCTGGCCAGTATCCTCACCCAGCCATCAGGACAGCATCCTGTTCTTGTATTTTAAACCAGCCAGTGAAAAAGTGAAGGTACCTTATTGACCATAGATTACACTTGAGACATACAGGCTAGAAGCGTCATCTTTCCAATTAGATGGGGGAAAGGGGGAGGTTGATCCAATGGGACCCCCAGTGAAGATCTCATTACAGTGTTAGCAACATTTTGGATGTTAACCAAAAACTGTCCATCAACTTGCAACTCCAGCAATTATAGCTTCCACTTGGGAATCTGACTCTAGATGGGACTGCACTTCATTCAGAGAGAGCTATTTGGATGGCTCTGATTTAGGATGCAGGTGTGTTGGGAGATGTGTGTAGTTAACGTTTGTAAAACACGCCAAGGCCTTTCAATGAAAGGTGTTTTGAGAAAATCTACTATTGTTAGCATCATTTTGTTTTTGAGACACCCCAGGAGCCAAAGTGCTTGTTTTCACACTAGTTTCAGGAAAGAAAGGTGTCTACTGTACCAAGTTAATCCATTCTTGCAAAATGCCCATGGAGCCAGTGTGAATTGAAAAATGACTTCAAGAAGAGACCCTCCAAAGAGTGAAAGACCTCCTAGCACCAATTATGCCAAGAAATGCTAAGCCAATTAGCAAGTTGGCTAATTAAAAAAGAAATGTTAGAAGTAGTCAGTGAAAATGGCCCATCACCTTGATAAATAGTCCATCTGTTTGAGTAGCATTTCCAGTGTTAATTGAGGTCTGGGTGACTCAGTGCCCTGGCGGCCAAAAATCTGTCCTGAGAAAAAGTAAAGAGAAGGTACTCAGAGGCCAGGCCACGGAGCCCATGGCTTCTCACATCTGCACACAGCCCCCAGGCCAGCACTTTAGAACACCAGATGTTTACGCTCTACTTCCTGACCTCCCTTCCAAATGGCAGTTCTTGGAGTCCCACTGAAGTGCTTTGCAGGCTGTTTGTTATTTGTGTGGAGTGCTGTGGATTTGATTTTTGCCTGAAATGACTTCCTTACAGAATCATTTCCCCAAATGACAGTATTTCACTAGGAAATGGTTGAAAAACAAGGACCAAAATGTGAACATGGACTTCAATATTCTCCACAGGCCTGATACCCCTGCCAGTACCCTGGGTGGGTGGGCAGGGGTAGGGGTAGAGATTCCTAGGAAGCAAAGATCTTAATTTTAAGGCAGGGTACTTTTTAAAGCCCCTAGGGAGATATGAGCCTGGAAGAGTTCTGCCTTCCCCAGTGTGGAAACCATGCCAAGGGTAATGAAAGAAGTAAACGAAAATGTTGAGCCTGGCAGCATAAAAAATTGAGTAAACCCATCATTTGGTCATTTGCAAAGTGGCTGGAGAAATTGCATTCTTGCTGGCAGAGCAGATCCATGCAGGCAATGACATGCCAGTAATAAAGTACCTGTTTCTCCCACTTGCTCCAGGATTTGCTTCTGGATGCCACAGGGAAGAAGCCACTGCTTGACTTAAGGGACCAAACAAACCAAATCACTTGATTGAAAGACTTGAGGCCAGGAATGGTGGCTCATGACTGTAATCCCAGCACTTTGGGAGTCCAAGGTGGGTGGATTGCTTAAGGTCAGGAGTTCAAGACCAGCCTGGCCAACATGGTGAAAACCCATCTTTACTAAAAATACAAAAATTAGCCAGGCATGGTGGCATCTGCCTGTAATCCCAGCTACTCCAGAGGCTGAGGCGCGAGAATTGCTGGAACCTGGGAGGCGGAGGTTGCAGTGAGCTGAGATTGTGCCACTGCACTCCAGCCTGGGTGACAGAGCAAGACCCTGTCTCAAAAAGAAATTAAAAAAAGAAGAAAGAAAAGAGAAAAACAAAGTCTTGCTCCAGTGCTTTCAGTTCTCTAAATAGCCAACTCTGCGAACAAAGGAGTTGCTTTCATATGGGTCACATCCCTTCCCATAAACACTCCTCCTCGGGGATACCCTTTTTATCATGGCACTTTATAGAATCAAGCCAAAACAGGCCAGAAAATAATGGGCACCCATTCTGTTCCCAATGTGGTGCTGGACATGAGGAAAAGCAATAGGCCAGTCTGTTGGGGAGAGAAGAGAGACACACACTACAACTAGAAGGATGTTGTGATACTGCACAGCCCCAAGCAGTGGATTGTATGGTGGGAGAGGGCTGGCATCTTTTTGCCGTAATCCGTGAAAGTTTGGGAAGGAGATGAAGACAGTGAAAGGCATTCCAGGCAGAGGATTATAGCACGAGCAAAGATGGCAGGGCAGGAATGTGCACGGCCAGTGCGGGCCAGGCTCTGTGGCCTGGCCAGGTCAATGACGGTGAAGTGAGGGAGGGGAATTGTTGGAGAAATGTTGGAGATAAGAGTGGGCTCAGAGAAGGTTTTACATGGCAGGATGAGGACTTTGGAATGTGATCCCCAGGCAATACAGAAGACCTTGCAGAAAAACAGGGATGTGAAGAAAGAAGCTTTTGGGGCCTATGCCTGTGGCTCTGTGTGCAAGACTTGGAGGAGTTGAGTGGAGGGTTTTGCAGCCATGCAGACACATAATGGTCCGTATTGGCCAAGGCTGGGGCTGGGAGAATGGAGACCCAGCACAGCCTATGGCACAAGCAAGGGCTTCGGAACCAAACACACCTGGGTTCAAATTCCCCCTACCACCCCATGTACCTACCACTTATGAGCTGTGTAACCTTGAGCCAGAAGCCTCTGTTTCCTTTTCTCTAAACTGGGGCTGACCCTCTTGCTTGCCTCCTAGGGAAGCCACTGGATCCCAAGGGCTAACGTGAGGTGAGAGAAGCCAGCTACAAGTTTAAGAAGGTAAGAGTGACCTGGAAATAAGTGTGTCTAAGACACCTAGGAGGCCCCATGAAGCAGTAGCTTCTCATGTTTGGGCTCATTCGAAGAGACCTCCTGAGAAAGAACCAACAGGATCTAATGCCAGGGAGGACTGGAATTGCAGATGGGGGAGACACTGATGATTGCCATGGTTCAAAATGGGGAGGACAGTGGCCCAACTGCCTGAGCCTGGGAATTGAGCTGGACCTGGGTGGGGGTGGTGCTAAACCAAACTCTATTTTAGACTGTGCTTTTGAGGGCAAGAGGAACTGCCTCCCAGCCATTTGTTTTATATGTGTATTCCTCCTTGCAGTGCTCAGGCTCCAAGAGGGCCTTGTTTAGAGAAGTGCTGCAGCAAAGCAGGAGAAGGTATATTTTAAAGTGACAGGTCTAAAAATACTGCTCTCTTTTTGCCCTTTCACAGCTGCAGATTCCCAATCCTGATCCTCACTGGGAGAAATAATAAAATGCATATGTTTATAATAAAAATCATATTTCCCTCTTCCTGTGATGCCTCCCAGTTGTAGGTTCCCATCCGTTTGCTGTTTGACCTATCATTTAACAAATGTATTTTAAGAAAAGTAATCTTTTCCACTGACATGTCCTATAAATGTCACATCCTCAGTGTTGGTTCTCATTGAGGAACAGAGATGCATGTTTTGAATATTTCCATAAATGCTTTTCACTCCATTCCCAGGCCAGGATTTTTAAATGCTTGATTTGAGGCAAAATATACAGACTATGCACTATATAATCATGTAGGTCTCTTGGGCCTGATTGTCAGAGGGCAAGGTGAGAGTTTCAGTTCTGGGAAAATTTGCTACAATTGGCAGCTAAAACCCAGGCCTTAGTTCTTCTGTGGGTCATTACTCAGGTGTGCTCAGTGCAATGCATCCTGGGAAGTCAGTACTTGGAGCCTTACCCTGAGTAGAGCGAATGGGACTCTGAGAGGTTTCTCTTGAAGGCACTAAGTGGGACTGTGGAAGGCAAGTCGATGCAGGACAGTGGGCTAGGCCAACATTCATTGCGCAAAGGGCAGAGAAAGCGTCTCCTCCTTTGTCCTGAAGGATGAGGCCCAATCAGAGAGCAGGCCCAGATCCTCTGTCATTTGTAAGGGAACTGACATTGTTTGCAGACATCTATCCATCGTTGTTCTATGGGTTAAAGAAAATGTATATAATGCACTTAGTAGGGCACCTAACATATAATAGGCACTCAAGGAAGCAAGATTTATCCCACCTATAGAAAGAGCAAGGAAAGATTTCTCAAGGCCACTGCTAACTGTGTTGGAAGTCCAGGCAGGGAAGTCCAGGCAGGGACTAGGAATAGGAAGGAGACATGGAAATGGTGTAGTACAAGGCAGAACACAATCAGAAGAGAAATGAGGGAGCCAAGGCACAGATTACCTACAGGACGGGAGAGAAAAGGGTAGGAAGAGATGTAATTAGGGGGCAGGCAGGTAGCGAGTTCACCTCCATATACTTGGTCATTTCACTGGTTCATTCATTCATTTTGTCATTCATCCATCCATCCAACCAATATTTACTGAGCATCTACTATGTTCTAAGCAGTGCTCTAAGTGCTGGGAACACAACAGTGAACAAAACAGAGAAGGATCATTCTCTAAGAGAATTTACAGACTCATGGCAATAGGCAACGAGGAGATTTGGGAGTGGGAAAATGGTGTTGGAATTCAGACCTGGCTTTCCCAAACCCCAGAACCCTCTGAATGGAGTCCCAGAAGTTGCTCATCTTAGTCCTTCTCAGGTATGATTTTTCCTGAATAGTGGTGATCAACCCTCATCCCACAAGCTTCTTGACAGGGCTCGCTTTGCTGGAAGGTAATGAGGAGTATTTGAGGGAGAAAGATGGATTCCCCTTCCCTTATTTCTCATGGCCAGAAATATCTTTTGCAGAGAAGGCAGCCTTACTTTTCCCATCTCAAAGCTCAAACAAACCAGAGGAATAAAAGCTTTACCTTAGAGGACCTGGATGTAAGGAGGGAAGAAGAGGGAGAAGGAGGCTATGTTCTATCATTCATGCGACTAATACTGAGTGCCTCCTCTGTGCCAGACTCTGTGCTAGATGATACCACAGTAAACATTTAACAACCTCTGTCCTCATGAAGCTTACATTCTGGCAGATAATAAACTAAATGGTAAATGATCATCACTATGGAGAAAAATGAAGCAGGAAAAAGGGAAAGGGAGACTAGGGAAGAGGGTTGCAAATTTAATTAGGGGAGTCAGGGAGTTATTTACATAAGGCAACTTTTTTTTTTTTTTTTTTGAGACGGAGTCTGTTGCCCAGGCTGGAGTGCAGTGGCATGATCTTGGCTCACTGCAACCTCTGCCTCCTAGGTTCAAGCAGTTCTCCTGCCTCAGCCTCCCAAATAGCTGGGACCACAGGCACATGCCACAACATCTGGCTAATTTTTTGTATTTTTACTAGAGATGGAGTTTCACCGTGTTAGCTAGGATGATCTCGATCTCCTGACCTTGTGATCCGCCTGTCTCAGCCTCCCAAAGTGCTGGGATTATAGGCATGAGCCACCGCACCTGGCCCAAGACACCATTTGAATGGAGACCAGAAGGAGGAGAAGGGGCCAGCCAAAGAGATCTGGAGGGGGAAAGCATTCTAGGAGGAGAAAACAGCCTGAGTAAAGCTGAGAGCAAAAAACATGACTTACCCTCAAGTGGGTGTGCTTGTCATTTCTTTTTTTCCTTTCTTTCTTTCTTTCTTTTTTTTTTTTTTTTTTTTGAATCAGAGTATCCCTCTGTCACCCAGACTGGAGTGCAGTGGCTTCATCTCAGCTCAGTGCAACCTCTGCCTCCCAAGTTCAAGCTATTCTCCTACCTCAGCCTCCCAAGTAGCTGGGACTACAGGTGGGTACCACCACACCTGGCCTCATTTTGGAGGAATAATATGGAAGTTCTGACTGAAATGTAATGGGTGAGGTGGAAGGCAGTATAAGATGGCACTATGGGAGGTCAGATGGGGTGGAGGAGGTTGTGGACTATGGTAAGGACTTTGGCTTTGACTGAATGGAATGAAAAGACATGAGAGGGCGCTGAGCAGAAGAGTGACATGCCCTGCTCTATAGTTCACATGGATCAGGCTGGCTGCTGCATGGAAAATAGAGGGTAGGAAAATAAATGTGGAAGCTCAGAGGGGGCTAGTGACATAATGCAGGCTAGAGCTGATGATGGCTCAGGCCATGTTGGTAGATGGGGAGGAGATGAGAAGTGGTCAGATTCTGAAGATCATTTGAAAGTGGAACCAATGGTATTTGCTGATGGATTGAATGTGGGGTTTGAGAGAAAATCAGGAGTCCAGGATGATGTCCATGTCTTTGATCAATACAAGTGGAAGAATAGAGTCACATTAAGAGTGATTGAGAAGATGGTGGGTGGGGTTAGGAAAGGAGGTATGCAAAAGTCAAGAATTTGTTTTCTAGCCCCGGCATGGTGGCTCCCACCTGTAATCCCAGCACTTCAGGAGGCTGAGGTGGGAGGACTGCTTGAGCCCAGGAGTTCGAAACCAGCCTCGGCAACATAGTGAGACTCCGTGTCTTAAAGAAAAAAGTTTGTTTTTTGGCGCATTCTGTTTGAGTACCTTATCTGATATCTCTATGGAAATATTGAGTAGATGGTTGGATACGTGAGCTTGGAATTCAGAGGAGAGGCCAGAGTGGACCTTTGATTGATCAGTGGTAGAGGCTCTGGTGGCTATGTGGAGGCAGGGCCCTTGATAGCTTGGATTTGTACTCCTGTTCTCTTCTCAGGGCTGGGGCAGGGCTTGGGTATGGGATCCATCCTTAGTGGATAAAGCTATGCTTCCTCCTCCCTTTGCTGCCGTCTTAGTCCATCTTCCTCAGCTCCTAGTCTCTCTGTGCTAGGCTGTCTTTGGGCACCCAGAGTTGCCTGACTCTGGGTGCCTCTCATGTACTTTTCCCTTAAGAAGTCCTAGGAGAGTAGCAGCAGAGACAAGGAGCAGCCTGAACTCCTGAGCTGGGTGGAGACTAGGTGCAGTCATCCCAGAGCTTTCAGGGTCACTGTCTATTGGTATCGTCTTCAGAAACAACTTATAAGAAGAAAGTACCAGGGATGCTGCAATTACAGTGTTCTTTGAACCATTGTGTACAATTAACATCTTCTTTGGAGGTCACATTTCTCATGTTTGCAGAAAGGATGTCTTCCCCTGTGATGCTGTAGCAACATGTAGAAGTCAAGTAAAATAGTGTGTAAATACTGGAGCCTTTCTTGGAAGTTTGCCTGAGTCTTTCTTTCTGATTCTCCATTTTCTATCATGATGTTGTGAGGGCCCAGAGGGCACTACCTGTTCTTCACTATTCCTAATGCAGAGGGTCCCCCAGTTTTTCCATACTCAGAAACTTCCAGATGGCTTAACTCCATAGATTTTTAGCAGCCCAACTTGGTGCCTATGGATTGGAGAAGCAGCTGCTGTTTCCTGGGTGTGTGGCAAAATCATAAATGCTCTTGCCATGTGGCCAGCAGCCAATCCCAGGCAAAGTCTAATTTGGGTGCCCTGGTGCACATGGAGGTGCTCTAGTTATTAATCAGAATGAACCCTCTTTGCCAGCCAGCACTGTCCCTGAACCCTGCTCTTATGGAGTACACATTACGTACATGGATACACTTGTAGGAAGCATGGAATTATTTATTTTCTCATCAAGTTATCCTGACCTAATTGCATAGAAACCTTATGGAGCTTTGGAAATCTTCTGTTTATGAGTCACAGAAATTAACTTTCTCTTCATAAGCGCTCTTTATAAAAAGAAAAAAAATATAGAGCCAAACGCCTGTTCTTTGAACTGAAGTTGCCTGCCTGTGACTCGCTGAAACCTGAACCTGAATGTCTGTTAGTCTTTGCCTTAGCTTTAGCTTTGAATTTAAATGATTCAGCCTCGTTACCCAAGACAAGGCCTAAAGCAAATGTCCCAACCTGTACCTCACCTATTTTTGAACTCAGTTTTTTTCTCCCTAGTTTCCATTGCCTAAACGGCCTCCAAAAGGACTATGGGAAATCCATAGGGCTCTGTAAGTGGCCATCCAGGGTCTTATAAAAACCTGTAGAGATCCCAGATACAGTCTGTGTAAATCAACTAAAAGCAAAATTAAATTGAAAATAAGTGCAATGAATTCCTGGTTTTCCCATAATAATTGCTTCAAATATATATATATAACTTTCTTTTTTTTTTTTGAGATGGAGTCTCACTCTGTCACCCAGGCTGGAGTGCAGCAGCGTGATCTCACCTTACTGCGACCTCTGCCTTCCACATTCAAAGGATTCTCCCACCTCAGCCTCCTGAGTAGCTGGGATTACAGGAGCCCGCAACCACACCTGACTAGTTCTTTTACTTTTAGTAGAGGCAGGGTTTCACCATGTTGGCCAGGCCGGTCTCAAATTTGTGACCTCAGGTGATCCACCTGCCTCTGCCTCCCAAAGTGCTGGGATTAAAGATGTGAGACACTGCACCTGGCCTCAATTGTATTTTTGAGCAACCAAATCTGATGTGCTTTCAACTACTTTTTTGGGGTGCTTTCAAAGCAAAGGGGGTGCCTGTGCTTTGCAGGAGCCCTAAGCATGGGTTGAATCTGTCTATTGGGATAAGTCATTACTGTTGTCAGTGAACAAGTTTTGCGACCCCATTTAGCTCCAAAAGTAACTGGGCGTAAAATGTGTTCTGGGGATGTTCATGATCACTTTATAACTTTAAGCTTCCTGGAACAACCTTTAAGTGATCTATTTTCTACTTGAAAGGGCTGAGCTTACAGTTTGATTTCATTGCCATTAGAAATAAGGTATCTTTTTATCAGAGCTGAGGCAGTAGGCAACTGTTGATCACAGAATGGGTTGGGAGAGATGAAACTTTGTCACATTGGAGCTGGGGTCCTCAGACAAGTGGGTAGATTAGTCAACACGCAGAGCCTTATGTGTACATAAGGCAGTAGAGCAAAGCCCAGCAGGCCCAAATCAAGGATACACAAGCCCTGGTGGTGAGGGTGGGCAGTGAGACTGAAAGCAGGTGGGCATATGGGAACCATCCTCCAAACTGAAAAGAATATGCTGAACGGGAAGTAGCTTTATGGGGCAGGGACCACAAGATGGGGCACAGTAGGTCAGGAAGATCAGGAAAGACTCCAGTGAAAAGACCTAGAGAACTTAGCCCAAATGTTAGGTTTGTCTGAAAGTTTGTTATACTCCTTGGTATTACAAGAACCTGTCACAGGCTGTGGACAGCCCAGCACAGGTAGGTGTGAGTAGCTAAGTGGTGGACCCTGGCTAATGGGGAAACTGAGGGGGCAGGGAGCAGAACAGCTACTGATTCTGACTCACTTGGTCTTATGAGCCATATGTAACAGTTTGTGTTTCATGCAAGATGCAGTTTTTTTTTTCTTTTTTTTTTTTTGAGATAGAATTTTGCTCTTCTTACTCAGGTTGGAATATAATGACGTGATCTCAGTTCACCACAACCTCCGCCTCCCAGGTTTAAGCGATTCTCCTACCTCAGCCTCCTGAGTAGCTGAGATTACAGGCATGTACCACCACACCCAGCTAGTTTTTTTGTATTTTTAGTAGAGATGGGGTTTCTCCATATTGGTCAGGCTGGTCTTGAACTCCCAACCTCAGGTGATCTGCCCACCTTGGCCTTCCAAAGTGCTGGGATTACAGGCTTGAGCCACCACGCCTGGCCTAGGTGCAGATTAAAATGAATACTTTTAAAGTAAATATTTAACTGTAACTCTTTTTTATTTTGAGACAGGGTCTTGTTCTGTCACCCAGGCTAGAATGCAGTGGCATTATCACAACTCACTGCAGCCTCCACCTCCCGGGCTCAGGTGATTCTCCCACCTCAGCCTCCCCAGTAGCTAGGACTAGTATAACTATAATCAAAAAAAGAGGCACATGCTAATTTTTGCATTTTTTGTAGGGACGAGGTTCCACCATGTTGCCTAGGCCTATCTTAAACTCCCGAGCTCAAGCGATCTGCCTGCCTCAGCCTCTGTTTTAGTGAGGGTTCTCTAGAGGAACAGAACCAATACGGACATAACTAATATATATATAAAGGGGAGGTTATTAACTATTAACTCATATGATCCCAAGGTCCCACAATAGGCTGTCTGCAAGCTGAGGAGTAGAGAGAGCTAGTCCAAGTCCCAAAACTGAAGAACTTGGTGTCTGATGTTCGAGGGCAGGAAGCATTGAGCATGAGAGAAAGATGTAGGCTGGGAGGCTGGGCCAGTCTAGTCTTTTCACATTTTTCTGTCTGCTTTATATTTTAGCAGCACGGGCAGCTGATTAGATGGTACCCATGCAAATTAAGGATGGGTCTGCCTTTCCCAGCCCACTGACTCAAATTTAATCTCTTTTTGGCAACACCCTCATAGACACACCCAGGATCAATATTTTGCGTCCTTCAATCCAATCAAGTTGACACTCAGTATTAACCATCACAGCCTCCCAAAGTGCTGGGATTATAGGTGTGAACCACCCCCACTTCCCCAGCAGTAATTCTTTTTGTCCAGGCCATCTAAGATCATAGGACAGTCCAGGACCTGCGTGCTAAACATGTTCACAGCATCCCTACTGGCAAAGGTGCTGGCTTGTCTAATATACAGACTCAATCCATGCTTAGGGCATATGGCTGTGAGCCCCACCCAGTCTCATATCTGGAAGGTCAACTCCTGGGCTTCTCACTTTCCCGTGGACCCTGAGTGGCCCAGATTCCCCTTTAGAGGCCATGGAATTTGGTGTCCTCAGCAGTTCTGTGGTCTCACTATATGTCCTGCCAATGCTTTCTTGTGATGCTCCTGAGATCAGGTAAGAGTGGATACCCCAACTGATGATTGAGAGCTTTCTGCCACCTTT
>NW_022437055.1:3940984-3954679 GCF_009761245.1 Sapajus apella
GCTCCATTGCCCAGGCTGGAATGCAGTGGCAAAATTTCGGCTCACTGCAACTTCCACCTCCCAGGTTCAAGCAATTCTCTTGCCTCAGCTTCCTGAGTAGCTGGGATTACAGGTGTGTGCTACTACTCCCAGCTAATTTTTGTATTTCTGGTAGAGGTTGGATTTTGCCATGTTGCCCAGGCTGGTCTGGAACTCCTGAGCTCAAGTGATTCACCTGCCTTCCAAAGTGCTGGGATTACAGACATGAGCCATCACGCCCAGTCGGTAGCTTTAGCTTTTAGGTTTTGCAGTGTCCCTCTGCCAAAAGAACTTAGGGCAAGGTTTCCAGAGACTTGACTGGGAGCACTGGAGGGACCTCATTCTTGATTTGTTGTACTGGAAGTTCTGCCTCCAGACTGATGGTCAGCAGGGGTTCCAGACATGCCATGGGTCTTCTGTTCTTTCTTTCTACAGATGGAATTCATGTTTTCCTGATGTATATGCCTCATAATCAGCATCACCTTCCTCTCTTTTCTTTTTTCTGAGACAGAGGTTTATTCTTGTTACCCAGGCTAAAGTGTCATGGTGCGATCTCAGCTCACTGCAACCTCCACCTCCTGTGTTCAGGTGATTCTTCTGCCTTAGCCTCCCAAGTAGCTGGGATTACAGGCGTCTACCACCACAGTCAGCTATTTTTTTTGTATTTTTAGTAGAGATGGGGTTTTACCACATTGCCCAGGCTGGTCTCGAACTCCTGACCTCAGGTGATCTGCCCACCTCAGCCTCCCAAAGTTCTGGAATTACAGGCATGAGCCATTGCCCCCTGCTACTCTTTTTTTTTTTTTTTTTTTTTTTTTTTTTAAATTTAGAAATTCTTAATCCAATTGACCTAGGAATTTGCTAGTTAACCTCCCAAGTCCTCTTCACCATTACATTCACTACATGAGGGTTAAAGAGGACTCTTCTTCATCTTCTTTTATTGTGATAAAAATATTAATACATAGCATAAATGTTGCCATTTTAGCCACTTTAAGTATACAACTTAGTGGCATTAACTGTATTCACAATGTTGTGCAAATCTTACCATTATTACCTCCAAAATATTTTCATCAACCCAAACAGCGGCTCTGTACTCATTAAGCAATAATTCATTCCTTGCTCCCTCTAGCACCTGGACATCTGTAATCTACTTTCTGTCTTTATGATTTTGCCTATTCTAGTATTTTAGATATTATGCATGAGTGGAATTATGCAATATGTGGCCTTTTATATCTGACTTATTTCACTTAGCCTAATGCTTTTAAGACTCATCCATGTTGTTGCAATATATTAAAACTTCCAGCTGGGCGTGGTGGCTCATGTCTGTAATCCCAGCACATTGGGAGGCCGAGGCGGACAGATTGCTTGGGCTCAAGAGTTCAAGTCAAGCCTAGAAGGCTCGACAACATGGTGAAACTCCATCTCTACAAAAAAATACAGAAATTAGCCAGACATGGTGGCATGTGCTTGTAGTCTCAGCTACTTGGGAGGCTGAGGCAGGAAGATAGCCTGAGCCAGGGAGGTTGTGGCTGCAGTGAGCCTAGATCATGCCACTGCACTCAAGCCTGGGTGACAAAGATAGTCGTTGTCTCAAAAATAAAATAAAACTTCATTCCTTTTTAGTGTCGAATAATGTCCCATTGTATGTATATACCACATTTTCTTTATTCATTCATCTCTTGGTGGACACTCAGGTTGTTCCCACTCTTAGGCTATTGTGAATAGTGCTGCAGCTAACACTGCTGTGCCAATACCTGCTTAAGTCATTGTTTTCAATTTGGGGGAGGGTGTGTATCTGGCAGTGGAATTGTGGGACCATATGGTAATTCTATGTTTAACATTGAAGAACCACCAAACTATTTTCCACAGCAGCTGCACAATTTTACTTTCCCACCAGCAACGTATGAAGGTAACAATTCCCTCATATCCTCACCAACACTTATTATTTTCTCTTTTATTGTTTATAGCCATACTAGTGGGTGTGATGTGGTGTGTCCTTGTGGTTTGTATTCACATTTCTCTGATGACTACTGATGTTGAGTATACCTTTTCATGTACTTATAATCATTGGTGTAGCTTTTTTTTGAGAAACGTCTATTCAAGTCCTTTACCCATTTTAATTGGACTATTTGTCTTCTTGTTTTGTTTGTTGTTGTTGTTGTTTTTTTTTTTTTTAGATGGAGTCTCTCTCTGCTGCCCAGGCTGGAGTGCAGTAGCACAATCTTGGCTCACTGCAACGTCTGTCTCCCAGGTTCAAGTGATCTTCCTGACTCAGCCCCGCTAGTAGCTGGTATTGCAGGCACCTGCCACCATGCCCTGCTAATTTTTGTATTATTAGTAGAGATGGGGTTTCACCATGTTGGCCAGGCTGGTCTTGAACTCCTGACCTCAGGTGATCCACCCACTTCGACCTCCCAAAGTGCTGGGATTATAGGCGTGAGCCACCACACCCGGCCTTGTCTTCTTATTTTTGAGTTATAGTTATTTATATATTCTGGATATTTACTTTCTCCATCTCTGGGTCATTTTTTTTACTCTCTTGATAGAGTCTTTTGGTGTCCAAATATTTTAATTTTGGTAAAGTTTAATTTACTTCTGCTATCTGTGCTCTTGGTATCATTTTAAAAGAAACCAATGAAGTTATGCAGATTTCCCCTACATTTTATTCTAAGAGTTATTTTTAGCTTTAGCTATTAAATTTAGGTCTTTGATCTAAGTTAATTTTTTAAAATTGTTATTTCATTATTTATTATTATTTTTTTTTGAGACAGGGTCTCACTCTGTCACCCAGGCTGGACTGCAGTGGTGCAGGAGGCAGTTCTCACCCCAAACTCTGCCTCCTGGGCTCAAGCAGTCCTCTCACCTCAGCCTCCTGAGTAGCTGGGACACAGGCGTGTGCCACCATGGCAAGCTAATTTTTGTAATTTTTGGTAGAGATAGGGTATCACCATGTTGCCCAGGCTGGTCTCAAACTCCTGGGCTCAAGCAGTCTGCCCATCTTAACCTCTCAAAATACTGGAATTATAGGCGTGAGCCAGCTCACTCAGCCGTAAGTCAGTTTTTGTATATGATGAAAGATAAGGGTCCAACTTCATTTTTTTGCATGTGGATATCTAGTTTTCCCAGTGCCATTTGTTGAAGAGATGATTCTTTCTTCATCAAATAGTCTTATTACCCTTGCCCAATATCAGTTGACTGTATATGTAAGGTTTTATTTCTGGGCAAAGATGATACTCCTATAGAACTGTAAAGTTCTATAGGAACTTTACAGATCCTATAGAATCTGTAAAGAGACAGGTAGACTTAAGGTGTAGTTTGGTAGTTTTTCCCCATTAACAAGTACTTGCTTCTTTGGATTGTTTGTGGTTTCCTTTATTGCCCCCTAAAGAGAAACCCTTAGCTCATATTCTTACCTACTTACTTTTGGATTAAAATTTAACTTGTTCATAGTTTCCTCCTTCAGCAGCTTCATTTTACTTGAAAGCCCTCTGACCCTCTTTCTGCATTTCCGACTTTATCCTCTTTTATGAGATACATTAGTAGAACTGCTCCCGACTAATCAGAAGATATATTTTGCCTTTCAATTTCTTAACTGTCATTGACTTCTTCAAATCTTAAAGTACCAGATTTAGAAGATACCTTAGTGACATCTTGTCTAGAGGTTTTCAAACTGGGCCATAGTTACGTGGAGATGCCTCAGGGATCACAATGGGGGGCATAGCAGGAAGGTATTTGGGCCTCCACCCCTGTTCAACCAAAGCTACTTAACTTTTCCCTCTTTAATAGATTGGGGCTCATTGTAGGTTCTTGCTTGGAGAAGGGGCTGATTTCTGTTTCTTTTAGGTGCAAGCAATAGAGATTGACTCTGAACAACAAGCAAAGGGAATGGGGGATAGATATTATTAGAAGGAAATGGGAGTAGTTGAAGGGAAAGGCAGACTACCCAGTCCCAGAAAAAAAGTAGGAATGAGGCAGCTCTGGAGATCTCTGTTGTGGGAACTCAGTGACAGATTCATTAAGCCACTTCTGCTGAGATTAATCAGCTTCAACTGGCCCTGCCCCCTTTGCAATTTTACTTTGCTAGACATTTATCTCTGGAGAGAGACTGGCTTTTCTTAGTTCAGCTATTCACCTTTGGCTGGAGAAAGACAAGAAATCATCGATTGACAGCCCCACCAAGCTACTTCCCAAAAGAAAATGTAAGGTTTTTGTTTTGTTTACCAGGAAAAGGAGTACCTAGGAAGGTAAAACAACAGGTGTTGGCTAAAATCACTAAAATATAAATTGAAAACCCATGATCTAGACCAGAACTTAGCAAACTACACCTATAGGTCAAATCTAGCCAGTGGCCAGTTTTGCTAAGACCTGTGTACTAAGAATGATTTTTACATGTCCTTCTAAAAGGGCTCTTGTTATATTGCCCAGGCTGGACTCAAACTCCTGGGCTCAAATGAATCTCTCACTTCGGCCTCCCAAGTACCTGGGACTATATGCACACACCACCACACCTGGCCTGATTTTCACCATTTTAAAGGATTTTTAAAATATCCAAAAATGGAACAAAATATTTACAAACCATATGTTTGATAAGAGGTTTTTATCCAGAGCATATAAAAAACACTTACAGCTGAGCACAGTGGCTCACACCTATAATCCCAGCACTTTGAAATGCTGAGGTGAATGGATCACCTGAGGTCAGGAGTTTGAGACCAGCCTGACCAATATGGTGAAACCCCATCCTTCTATAAATACAAAAATTAGCCAGGCATGGTATGGTGGTGCATGCCTATAATCCCAGCTACTTGGGAGGCTGAGGCAAGAGAATCATTTGAACCTGGGAGGCGGTGTACTTCAGTCTGGGCAACAAGAGTGAAACTCTGTCTCAAAAAAATAAATAAATAAATAACACTTACAACTCAACATTAAAAAGACAAATAATCCAGCCTTAAAATGGGCAAAGGAATTGACGTTTCTTCAAAGAAGATAAACAAATGGTCAATAAACACATGAAAAGATGTTCAACATGATGAATTATTAGGGAAATGCAAATCAAAACCACAATGAGGACCAAGCATGGTGGCTCATGCCTATAATCCCAGCACTTCGGAAGGCCAACGTGGGTGAGTAGCTTGAGCCCAGGAGTTCAAGACCAGCCTGAACAATATGGCAAAACCCAGTCTCTACTAAAAATACAAAAATTAGCTGGGTGTGGCGGTATGTTCCTGTAGTCCCAGTTCCTCGGGAGGCTGAGGTAGGAGGATCGCTTGGGCCTGGGAAGTTGAGCCATGATTGTACCAGTGCACTCCAGCCTGGGTGACAGAGGGAGACTCTGTCTCAATAAATAAATAAATAAAACCTAGAAAGTAGGTTAGTGGTTGCCTAGGGCTGGGGGTGATGGGAGAAAATGGGAGTGACTGCTAATGGGTGTAGGATTTTGTTTGGTTTGGTCTGTGTGGTGATGAAAATCTAAAATTGATGTGGGGATGGTTGTACAACATAATGACTATACAAAAACCACCAATGGCTGCACTATGATATGCAAATTCTATCTTCAATACGGCTATTAAAAAATGAAGAGATATAGAAGAATATGCTGGGGATGTCTGTGGCCTGCATTCGTTGCATGATTTCCTTCCTATCTGTAAGGGTTTGCTGAGCCTTGCTCTAGTCTGATTCTCTCAGTCTACACAGACAGAAACTGTGATCCAGTGGGGGCAGAGTGGAGAGCCGTCCGATCACACTCAACTGTCTGAGTCATTCTCTAACCCGCCCATTGTTAACACACGGGCCGAACCCCAAAGAGAGCCATTGGTCTTCCCTAGAGGCTTTGGAGATGAAACCCAAAGCCCTGTGGCCAAAGGTTTCCCAATCTGAAGTGGCAAACTCTTGGTTAGCCTGGAAGAAGTGAGCAACTTTCCTTTCCCCATCAGATATTTCCAGTGGTGCCTGCAAGTTCCATGCTCCTTGGGATTTAAAAACACAATTTATTTTCTTTGCTAAAGCCTGTTCTTCTAACACCCTGCAACATTTACAAATTGCTTCAGTAGAAGAAATCCTTAGAAAGTGCACTAAGACTCTGTATCCCTTTTCATAAAACATTTAAAGTAAATTTTAAGCATGGATTTGGAACACGGAGTGAACGGTGTTTCATCTTGCTCCTTCAAGGATTAAAGGTGTGCATGAGCCTCTTGCCATAAAATAGCCCCAGAGTAATGCTTTGCTTTGTTCTAGGGAGTGGCGGTGAGCAGGCCTTCATGCCTGCCCCTCCATTCCTAGTCTTGTGTTAGGTGCTTTTGGGGTTGCACTTCTGCCCCGAATTGGACTGTGGTCTCTCTCTAGGGGGTTGGGAGTATACACTTCAGTATATGCAACATGTAATAACATATGTGGCTGATGTTACCGTCCTAACCAATGTATCCTTCACAGCAGTTGTATCCTCGGGCATGGGTGGGGACCACGGAAGCAGAGCCTTGTCTGCAGGTGCCAGTCTCTCTGCATCTCTGCAGTCTCACCAGTTTTACTTTTCATAGACCTTCTGGCCTGTACACTGATTTGCAGTGTGGGTCCAGCTCTGTCTTCATTCCTGAGCCCCCTTCTTTGTTCTCCTTTTTGTACCAGCTCCAACCCATTCCTTGTGCTCAATTCAGTCCTGACTCCCCGAACTGGATCCTGGGTCAGCATCTAGGCCCCTCATTATAGGAAAAGGATTACCGTAGCCATCCTCACCTCGTTCTCTAGCTGGCTTCAGCCTGGGTCTCCACTTGAACACCAGGTTTCCTATAATGAAGTGAAGGAGTGGTCCAAGGCCTCTAAAATAGCAACTTTCCTCTTTTTCTTTTCTCCTCCCTCCCTCCCTTCCTTCTCCGTCTTTCTTTCTTTTCTTTACTTTCTCTTCTTTCTCCCTCTTCTTTCTTTCTTTCCCTTCTTCCTCTTCTTTCTCTTTCTTTTCTTTCTTTCTTTCTCTCTCTTTCCCTCCCTCCCTTCTCCTTCTTTCTTTTCTTTCTTTCCTTTCTTCCTCTTCTTTCTCTCTCTCTCTCTCTCTTTCTTTCCCTCTCTCCCTCCCTCCCTCCCTTCCTCTCTCTCTCTCTCCCCCCCTTTCTTTTCTTTCACAAGGTCTCACTCTGTTGTCCAGACTGGAGTCCTGTGGCACCATCATAGGTTACAGCAACCTCACCTTCTGGGCTGAGTGATTCGCCCTCCTCAGCCTTCCAAGTAGCTAGGACTACAGACGAGCACCACTAGACCCACTAATTTTTTGCCTAGGCTGGTCTCGAACTCCTGGCCTCAAGCGATCCTCTCACTTCAGCCTCCAAAAGCACTTGGATTACAGGTGTGAGTCATCGCTCTTGCTGCAAGTGAGCTCTTGACACTTTCTAGCTTTGAGCTTCTAGTCAGTTGCTGAATGTACTTCTTCTTCCTCTTCCTCCTACTACCCTCTTTTCCTTGTGAAGCTTCTGCTAGAAAATCAGTCAATCCCTAATTTGAGTATTTTCGATAGGATTTTTGTTTTGTTTTGTTCTGTTTGCTTTGTTCCATTCCGTTTTTGAGACGGAGATAGATAATTGACTCAAATCCAGCTCTATACAACAATGTAGGCTGAGGGAGAATGTAGGGCCAGGTAGGGCCGAGAAAAACTGTATTCCTCAGATAATGCCTGACACTCCTGTAACCCTGAAGATTAGGTCAAACTGTTTGAAGCACCCCAAACCACAGAACAAAGCCCTAGCCTTGAAATATGCATTTCACAACTGGCAGTTGAATTTTCCAGCCCAATTCTGAGGCTGGGAAACACAGAGACAGTTGAGCTATTTGTTTGGAGATTCTTCAGTGAAGTTGATGAGCTTCTCTCTTTCCAGGAGTGCTTGAAAATGCCAAGAAACTTCATGGATCATTTCAGTGCTCTGGATTCTCTCTCGGGTCATTGTTGGCCTTCGTCCCAGGCCTCCTCTGGTAGCCAACTCCCTCATTCCAGCAATCATTTCTTTGCAGGAGTTTGCTTCTAACCTTTCAGCGTGTGTCCCAAATATTTAGAGGTGGACTCAATCCAGTAGAATGATTTTTTTTTCTTTAACTCATTTAAATCACTTAGGAAAAATGAAAGCTGTAAGCTGAATAAATATAGCAGTTGCCTTGGCCCAGTCACTCCTGGCTAGAGCCTCTCAGATCTACGAGTTCCTGGGGCCCCTTCCGTTCTGACTCTCACCTTCCCTGCCAACCCAAGGGCACTTGGGATTTAATGATCCAGTCCCATGTGTAGGGCTTCTTTGTAACGTGCCAGCCAACGGTGCTCCTTGAGCAATCGAACCTTAAGTTTTCTCTATGATCTTCTTTGTTTCCTTGAGGTTTATTATGGGGCGTGACACCTGCCATTGATTATCTGGCCCTGTAGCCTGGATTGGCTCTACAGGAATGGAAAGAGTTGGCTCCTTCTGGAGTGAGCAGGCTGAGGACTGGCACGGGGCAGAGCTGCATCAGGCTCCCTGGCTCTGTTTATTACTTGCTATTTTGAGACTTTCTTCCCATGGAAATGCCGCATGGCTCCAGTGCTAGAGAGAAGCCTGAGATGAGTTCCATGTGAGGGAAACATTTTGAATGTGTTGACACATTATGTTTATCTTTCAAGACTGGCTTAGGTGGTGTCTGCCCACGCAGAGTGAGGAGAAATGGAAGTCAGTGGGGATTAGATGACTTCTTCAGGCAGAGAGAGAAAAGGAAGGAAGGAAGGAAAGAGAAAAGAAAAAGAAATAAAAGTAAGGAAAGAAAGACAGAGAAAAGAAAGAAAAAGAAGGAAAGATAGGGGCTGGGCATGGTGGCTCATGCCTGTAATCCCAGCACTTTGGGAAGTCGAGGGGGGTGGATCATTTGAGGTCAGGAGTTTGAGACCAGCCTGACCAACATGGTAAAACCCTGTCTCTACTAAAATACATAAAAGTTAGACAGGCGTGGTGGCTGCTGCCTGTAACCTCAGCTACTCAGGTAGCTGAGGCAGGAGAATCGCTTGAACCTGGGAGGTGGAGGTTGCAGTGAGCCGAGATCGCCAGTGGACTCCAGCCTGGGTGACAGAGTGAGTAAGACTCTGTCTCACATAAATAAATAAATTAATAAAATACCTAATGAAACTAGAGAGAAAAAAAATGATAAGAGGCTTGTAATAAGTGGGAAAAAGAAGTAAATTTCAAGAGAACAAAACTCTGTCTTGATATTTAAAAAAAAAGGAAGGGAAAGAAGGAAAGGTAGAAAAAAGAGAAAAGAAAGAAAAGGAAAGATGAAAGAAGGAAGAAAATGAAAGAAAAGAGCCACTTGGTCCCGTTTTTCTTCCACGGTCTTCCAAGGGACCACGTGTATTTAGCCTAGATTAGGCATCTAACTGCTTTCACTCTCCTCAGTGCTTCATCTGTGTGTGCATACAGCCCCAGTGAAGCCCTTTCTGCTTAGTGGTTATGACCATTGAAGCTCTGGGAAAGCTATGAGGAGAGGCTCTTTTTGATTCTAGGATCATATTATGGTTTCTAAGAGACACACATTTTATTCACATAGCCCTTGCCGCTTGTAAGAGGGGAAGCACACATCCAGGATTTGCAGACAAAAGAACCCACTCCAGCTTTGTAGGGAGGACAGGGAGCCATGGGCAATCAGCAAATTACCCAGAGTGCCCCCCCAATCTCCAGGAAAAATAGAAAGCATATTAAGAACAGGAAGAAGCCATTTAGCCGAACTTTCCCATCTTTGGGGGATTTACTTTAATCACATCTTTCAGCTCTTTCACCATCCCCGACACTTCCTGACGCCTCCTTGAACAGATCTAGGTGTCCCTCTCTGGAGCCTGAGCTGTTCTCACGCGGGCTTCGTTGCCCTGCCTCTGATAAGCTATTCCATATGGCTGGGGCCCTTTGTTCTCACAGTGCTAGGTTTTACAACTTCCCATTGACTCAGAGTTTCTTATTTTTTCAATGGGCTCTTCGGGGATTTGCACCTCCTGCTAATATACAAATTATTTTCTCAGTTGCATCATGTCCGTTTCTAATTTTTAAGAAATTTTATAAGCAGTTCTCCCATATAAGGGCCAGCCAGAAGAATACAGGAAGGAACTTATCAGAGCCTCAATTCCCCAGGGTAACCTCTCGGGCACCACCTTGTGCAGCTTGCTCAGAAGGTAAAAAAAAAAAATCCTAAGGCTTTGTCATAAGTCAAAGGAACGCAGCTAAGAATCTTTAGGGCCCACTTCTAGTCTGCTCACCCCGTATAAGTTAGGCCAGGCCTGCCTTTTGGAACTCAAAATGGTCAGGGGAAAGCACACGAGTCAGGGAAATGAACTGTGGAAGTTTCCAGGGGTAGAATTTAGAACGGAGTGGCTGTACTCACCTCCCCCATCAGAACAGGGAGCAGCAGGTTGAGGTCTCGCCATTACCATTTGTTTGATGTTAGTGCCTTAAATAACTTCAGTCTTGTCTTTTGAAGCCACCAGTGCTAAAAATATAGAGCCTAATAGTTGCATTCACATCTATGCCAGACTAATGTACCTAGGAAATAGCATGGTATAAAGTAGTGGTTTTACTGCTGTATATTAGAATCACCTGGGGAGCTTTTAAAACCTACTCATACCCAGACCTCACCTCCAGGGACTCTGCTTTAATTGGCCAGGGATGGGGCCTGAGCATTGGGATGCTTTAAAGCTCCCCAGGTGATTCTAATGTGCAGTCAAGGTTAAGAACCACTAGTGTGATGGAAAGAACTTGACTCTTGGTGTTGGTCAGAACTCGATTCAAATCCTGCCTCTGCCCCCTAATAACAGTGGAACCTCTTAAGTCTCAATTTCATTGTCCAGAAACTAGGGATAATAATACTACCTCTATTGGAGAGAGGGAGCTAATGTATATAAAGCACTTCACAATGCCTGGCATACAGGTCTCCCAATCCCAACGCTCACATGCTCCAACACACCCATGCTGTTTATTTTATTTGAGACATGGTCTCACTCTGTCACCCAGGAAGGAGTGCAGTGGTGTGATCACAGTTCACTGCAGTCTCAACTTCCTAGGCTCAGATGATTCTCTCACCTTAGTCCTCCCAAGTAGCTGGGACTACAGGCACCCAAGGCCACACCCAGCTAATTTTTTGTATTTTTTGTACAGAAGTGGTTTCACCATGTTGCCCAGACTAGTCTCAAACCCCTGGGCTCAAGCAGTCCATGCGCCTCGACCTCCCAAAGTGCTTGGATTATCGGCTTGAACTACTATACCGGCCTTATGCTACCTTTTAAGCCATTAAGCCCTAGCAGTTTGTAGAAATTATCCATATTCAAATTTTCGTATAAATCAAAATACATGAGGTAGAAAAAAGCTAATGAGGAAGAACATAGAACTCGAGGTTCAGCATTTAGATCTAGGCTTTCTGGCCCAAAGGAGTTTGATGACATTTTACTTCAGTGACCAAAACTTTGAAAGTAGAACACAAAGTAGTCTGCATAGTTTACAAGTATTTGGTTGTGCAAAGGCCAGATGAGAGAGACACGGTTTGATAACAGTTCATATGAAAAAGACCTTGGTGGCTGAGTGTTCATGCCTGTAATCCCAGCACTTTGGGAGCCCAAGATGAACAGATTGCTTCAGCCCAGGAGTTCAAGACCAGCCTGGCCAACATGGCGAAACCCTGTCTCTACAAAATAATACAAAAATTAGCTGGGCATGGCAGTGAGCATCTGTAGTCCCAGGTACTCGGAAGGCTGAGGTGAGAGGATGGCTTGAGCCTGGAAGGTTGAGGCTTCAGTGAGCCGTGATAGCAGTACTGCACTCACGCCTGGGTGGCAGAATGAGGCCCTGTCTTAAACAAAAAAAATCTTGGGAGTTTGAACTGACCACAGGTTAAATAATGGTGGACAGTGCCATACGACTGCTAAAACAGCCAACACATTCTAATAACATTTAGAGGAAGGAGCAAAGGAGTCCATCATGCCCCTGCACTGGCATGGGAAGTGTCTCCAGAGGCTAGCAGAGAGGCGTCTGTCAGAGACCTTGATGAATCCACAGGAGAGTGATGACGATGGCAAATGGAAAGTGTATCACATGGAGAACTCTTGAAGCAGTCAGAGATTTATTTGGAGAGGCTATGTTGAATGTTATCAAATCCTTATCAAAGAGAAACATTAGGCATTTTTTGTGTTGTCCCAGAGGGCAGGACTAAAACCAGTGGGTGGCAGTTATTAGCAGGTCTGTTTCAGCTTATTATTGGGCACCAGGTCCATGGAGAGCACTCTGACAATTCTAAGAGACTACAATTCTAGAAGGATCCTGTCTTAAACTCCTTGTTTGTATGAACAACCTTTGACCTAGTGGCGGCACTGTCACTGGCCAGCTATATGATCCTGGACAAGTCTCTTCCTCTCTCTGTGGTTTGGCAAAATGATGTTGGGCTAATTCATAACAAAGAACCCTTACAGTTCACTCAGCAATTTTTTTTTTTTTTTTTGAGATGGAGTTTCACTCTTGTTGCCCAGGCTGGAATGCAATGGCACAATCTCAGCTCACCACAACCTCTGCCTCCTGGGTTTCAAGTGATTCTTCTGCCTCAGCCTTCTGAGTAGCTGGGATTATAGGCATACACCACCATACCTGGCTAATTTTGTATTCTTAGTAGAGACAGGGTTTCTCCATGTTGGTCATGCTGGTCTTGAACTCCCAACCTCAGGTGATCAGCCCGCCTCAGCCTCCCAAGGTGCTGGGATTACAGGCGTGAGCCACTGTGCCTGGCCCACTCGCAAATATTTATTGAGCATGTATTATGAGCTAGTCACTATACAAAATTTGCACTCAGATACTTCTGCCACCTAGGACATTTCAATATTTTTTTCTTTTTGAGACAGGGTCTTGCTCTGTCACCTAGGCTGGAGTGCAGTCATGGCTCACTGCAGCCTCAACCTCCTGGGGTCAAGCGATTCTCCCATTTCAGCCTTTGGAGTAGCTAGGAACACAGGCATGCACCGCCACACCTGGCTAATTAAATATATATATATTAATATTTATAGAGACAGGATCTCTACAAATATATATATATGTAGAGACAGGGTCTCACTATGCTGCCCAGGCTGGCCTCCAGTGACCCTCCTGCCTTGGCCTCCCAAAGTGCTGGGGTTATAGGTGTGAGCCACCACATCCAGCCCTCTTCAGTGCTCATTCACAGCACTTCCTCTTTTTCAGCTGGCCCTTTAAAATACATTCACAGTGACCTCCCCAGACCATCCCACTTTAAGCCCAGGTGTTGGGATTGAACTAAAGGGAGACCCATAGGGTCCTTAGACCAGAACAATAGGAGACTGTGGAAACTTGCTTATATGCTTTGATGAGGCTGAATGGGAATTAAATCCAGATTTACCACTGAAGAAGGTAAATGCTCCTTTTTTTTTTTTTTTGAGACGGAGTTTCGCTCTTGTTACCCAGGCTGGAGTGCAATGGCGCAATCTCGGCTCTCTGCAACCTCCGCCTCCTGGGTTCAGGCAATTCTCCTGCCTCAGCCTCCTGAGTAGCTGGGATTACAGGCACGCGCCACCATGCCCAGCTAATTTTTTTGTAGTTTTAGTAGAGACGGGGTTTCACCGTGTTGACCAGGATGGTCTCGATCTCTTGACCTCGTGATCCACCCGCCTTGGCCTCCCAAAGTGCTGGGATTACAGGCTTGAGCCAC
>NW_022437055.1:3954779-4047230 GCF_009761245.1 Sapajus apella
TTCGCTCTTGTTACCCAGGCTGGAGTGCAATGGCGCAATCTCGGCTCTCTGCAACCTCCGCCTCCTGGGTTCAGGCAATTCTCCTGCCTCAGCCTCCTGAGTAGCTGGGATTACAGGCACGCGCCACCATGCCCAGCTAATTTTTTTGTAGTTTTAGTAGAGACGGGGTTTCACCGTGTTGACCAGGATGGTCTCGATCTCTTGACCTCGTGATCCACCCGCCTCGGCCTCCCAAAGTGCTGGGATTACAGGCTTGAGCCACCGCGCCCGGCCTTGGTAAATGCTCCTTAGAAGAGGGCTTTCTAAGAAACTTCATTATAAGCAAGTTTTCTATATCAGATTTGTGGATCAGAAGCATTTCAACACGTGCATGTGGGTATATATGTAGGCATGTGGCAGGCTTCAGGAACCTCTGGTTTGGCACCTAATTATATCCAGTCCTGGCAAAGTTCAATCACAAGTTTAAGAATCTGTGGGAGAGGGACAGTTAAGGCTGGGCTTCCTAGTGAATGGCCAAGTACTTTGGGGCAACCATGAAGTATAATAGTTTCTACAGCAATCAGGTTTGAGGGGCCCTGACAAAAAAGACAAACCTGAACTTGGCTTGGATCTCTCTTTTAGTCCAGAGTTGGCAGAGTGAATAGCCTAGCCCAGAGTGAGCCAAGGTCAACTTAAAGTCGGGGAGACTTTACTCATCTTGCCTCTGATTTCCCAGGAACCTTTGGTGTTTTCTGATTTCTGTGTCTGTGCTTAGAACTGGAAGTAGATGTGTAGGTCTGCTCTCAGGAGGAACAGATATCCAGCCTGTGATTTAGGTTCCTTTTTCTAGCTAAGGGAATCCTTGGACAACCTCAGGGGCTAAGTCCATTTGCCTGGGTAAATCTGGGGACTCCAGCAAGCCCCTTCTAGGCACCCTACCATTTTTCAGTATCTCGTGGACCTGAGGCTTCCGTTTCTGATTATGCTGTCTCTCAATTGCCTGGACTTGGTCTGGTGGGGTCTGGGGCTTTCTGCTTTTCTTCTTACATTCAGATTTATCATGCAACACCAGGCCTAGAGAAATGATGTCAGAATTTGCCCAGAAAGTTTGTAGTGTAGGCTGCCTGTGCTTTAATGGACATACTCCCGGCCTGGGAGTCTGTTGACCTGAGGCGTAGCCTTAGCTCAAGCATTAACCAGCAGCAAAACTTTGGCCAAATCACTTCCTCTCTCTGGGCCTCGGTTTCCCCCTCAATTAAATTAGGATATTGGCATGGCTGATACTCTGATTTTCTGTTGCATCCTTTCTTCTTTTCATTTTTTGTATCTTTCTATCTCCCTTTCTCTACTACACCTATTTACCTTTCTACCTTCCATTTTCATTTCTTTCTCCCTTTCAGTCCTGTCTTGTGGCCTAACACCTGTCTTTCTCCCCACTATGCACCCCTGTTTTTAAGGACAGTCCTGCTATGTTGCTCCAGCTGAACTGAAACTCTCAGGATCAAGTGATCCTCCCACCTCAGCGTCCGGAGTACCTAGGACTACAGGTGCATGCCACCATGCCCAGCTATTTTTTTTTTTTTTTTTGTATTTATAGTAGAGACAGGGTTTTACCATGTTGGCCAGGCTGGTCTCAAACTCCTGACCTCAAGCAATCCACCTGCCTGAGCCTCCCAAAGTGCTGGGATTACAGGTGTGAGCCACTGTACCTGGCCCCTTCTATCTTTCGCAATTGCCTTCTATCTTATTTTCCCTTCCAATTGTCTTTTCTTCTATAACCCCATTCTGACTCTCTTGCATGTCCTCCCTTTCTTGCCAGTAGAAGGAATGAAGCATATTTGTAAAACAACATGTTTTTCAATCAACTATCATGGTTCACTTTCTTAATGATCCAGTGTGTGTTGCTGAGAGGTAATAATAGGGCCCCACACCTTGCCCTTTCTTGAGAAGCAGTCACTGCCAATAGAAGTCACTTCTGATAATCGTGTGTGACCTACAATTGGCATTTGTTTAATGGGTCAGTGGCCACCATGAAGGAGAAGTTCCCCTGCCCTTAGCTGTAGCATCTGACCCTCTTGGTTAGCTCAGGCTGTGGGCAGAACATTACTAAAAATAGCTGGCATGGGTGGAGGCATCTTATGTGTAGCTTGGGACTTGATGAGTGTGTGAGGAGAGGAGGGAGTACCTTGCTTGCTATAGAAAGTACAGACCTTAGACACATGTCAGCCTTCAGGTTTTTCTAAGACAGAACCCCAGGCCGGGTGAAGTGGCTCATGCCTGTAATCCCAGCACTTTGAGAGGTCGAGGCAGGTGGATCACGAGGTCAGGAGTTCGAGACCAGCCTGGCCAACATGGTGAAACCCTGTCTCTACTAAAAATACAGAAATTAGCTGGGCGTGGTGGCACACACTTGTAATCCCAGCTACTTGGAAGGCTGAGACAGGAGAATCGCTTGAACCCAGGAGGCAGAGGTTGCAGTGAGGCAAGACTGCACCATTGCACTCCAGCCTAGGCGACAGAGTGAGACTCTGTCTCAAAAAAAAAAGAACCACTTGTGTAACAATCAGACCCTTCTGAATCCCCAAAACTGGGAGAGAAGGGCACTTGGCCTTGCATTGCTATAAAGAAATACCAGACACTGAATAATTTATAAATAAAAGATGTTTAATTGGCTCATACTTCTGCAGGCTTTATAGGAAGCATGATGCTGATATCTATTCAATTTCCAGGAAGGCCTCAGGAAGCTTACAATCATGGTGGAAGGCAAAGTGGGAGCAGGCATGTTACATGGCCAAGGTAGAAGCAAGAGAATGGAGAGGGAGGTGCCACATGCTTTTAAACAACCAGATCTTGTGTGAACTCAGAGCAAGAGCTCACTTGTCACCAAGCAGATGGCCCAAGCCATTCATAAGCAATCTGTCCCCATGATCCAATTACCACCACTGAGGATTACATTTCAACATGAGATATGGGCGGGGACAAATATTCTAACTATATTAGGAAGGCTGGCTCATCCTAGACAGATGGAACAAGAGGATTAACAAAGGGTCAGAGGGCAACAAAGTTTAGTATGCTCTCAGCATGGCAGATCGTTTAGCATGGCTGGAAGCACTAGAAAAGAGTCTGGAAGAGTAGGTATGGGCCCAATCATGAAGGGACTTCAAAACTTGCCTATGAGTTTAGATTTTGGCCTGTAGGTATAGTCAAAAGGGAATCATCGAAGAGTTTCAAAAATGTGTAGAACATAGTCAGAGCTAAGCTTCTGGAAGGTTATCCTATTGTTAGTATAGAGAATAGATTTCATGACTAAGGGAGACAATTAGGAGATGGCATGCCTGGTATCTCTTCCCTGGTCCATGCCCTCATTATCTCTCACACAGACAACTACAAGACCAATTAGGATAGTCTCTGAGTTGTCTAGGAGAGAGATAATGAGGGCACGGACCAGGGAAAGAGAGAGCAGGCATGGAGAAAAGTGAAAGTGAACCCAGATACAAGGTCTCTACCTTCCCTACCTGACCTAGGAAGTCAAGTACTTGGGCAAGTTGAAAATATTTTATGGCCATGCTCTATTTGAGTGTTTTATTACCTAGAGTGCCAGGCCAGAAAATAATTCAGTGTTTTAAGCCTTTGTTGGGCCTATGGTCTATTTGGAAACATCCAAAGCAGAATTTACAGGCTGTTGTGACTGATTAGAAATATGGAATGAGGAGCCAAAGAAGACACCAGAGTAGGGGAGGAGTGGGTCCGGACTTGGAGTGGGACAAGTGGAGCTATCTGGGAGGCAACTGGGTATATGGGCCTGGAGCCCACAAAAATGATCAGAAGATGATGAATTGGGAGTTGCCAACCTGGAGACAGAGATGAAGCCATGGGGAAGATGAGATCACCTGAAGACAGTGTGTGGAGTGAGGACAAAAAACCACTTAGGACACAACCCCAAGGGAGATCAAATTTGAGCAGTGGGCAGAGTGCAAAGAGCCCACGAAGGAGACTAAGAAGAAAGGAAGTAAGAAAATGGGGTGGGCAAGAGAGTGGTAAGAGAAAAACAAGAAGACGGAGGAGTTTCATGAAGAAACTCCAAAGGGCTACTCCAAAGAAGATATGCAAATGGCCAAAAAGCATGGGAAAAGATGCCCAACATCATGAATCATTAGGGAAATGCAAATTGAAACCATAGCGCCACACTACTTCACACTAACTAGGATGGCTAGAATTTTTAAAATGGAAAAGAACAGGTGTTAGGCTGTATGCTGTAGCTCATGCCTGTAGTCTCAGCACTTTGTGAGGCTGAGGCGGGTGGATCACTTGAGCCCAAGAGTTTGAGACTGGCCTAGGCAACATGGCACAACCCTATCTCTACTAAAAATACAAAAATTAGTTGTGCATGATGGTGCATGCCTATAGTCCCAGATACCCAGGAGGCTGAGGTGGGAGGATTACTTGAGTCTGGGAGGTCAAGGCTGCAATGAGTTGTGATTGTACCACTGCACTCCAGCCTGGGTGACAGAGCAAGACCCTGTCTCAAAAAACAAACCAAACAAACCAAACAAAAACAAATGTTGGCCAAGATGTGGAGAAACTGGAACCCTCATACATTGCTGGTGGGAATGTGAAATGGTGTAGTCACCACAGAAAACAACTTGGTGGTTCCTCAGTAAGTTAAACATAGAATTAGCAAGCGACCCTGCAATTCTTCTCCTAGGCATGTACCCAAGAGTGCTTAAAACAGGTTTTCAAACAAATATGTATATACAAATATTCATAGCAGCACTATTTCCAATAGTGAAAAGATGGATGCAACCCAACAATTCATCAACAGATGAATGGATAAACAACATTTATGTCCATATAATAGAATATTATTCAGCCATACAAAGAATGAAGTCCTGATACATCCTACAACATGGACAAACCTTGTTTTTATTTATTTTTCATTTTTCTTTTTTTTCCCTTTTTTTTTTTTTTTTTGTCAGAGCTTCACTCTGTCACCCAAGCTGGAGTGCAGTGGTACAATCTTGACTAACTGCCACCTCTGCCTCCCAGGTTCAAGCAATTCTCCTGCCTCAGCCTCCTGAGTAGCTGGGATTACAGGTGGCCACCACCACGCCTGGTTAAGTTTTGTATTTTTAGTAGGGATGGGGTTTCACCATGTTGGCCAGGCTGGTCTTGAACTCATGACCTCAAGTGATCCACCCTCCTCTGCCTCCCAAAGTGCTAGGATTACAGGCATTTGCCACCATGCCTGGCCCAGCTTGGATGAACTTTGAAAAATTATGCCTAAGTGAAAGAAGTCAGGCACAGAAGGTTATATGTCATATGACTCCATTAATATGAAATATCCAGAATAGTCAAATCCATAAAGACAGAAAGCAGAATAATAGCTGGCAAAGTGATGTGGGTCAGGGGCCAATGGGGAGCAACTACTAACAAGTACAGAGTTTTCATAGGGGTTGGCGAAAAATCTCTAGACTTAATTCTGATGGTTTTACAACTTGGTCAATATACAAAAAAATACTGAATTCTATATACTAAAAGGTTTAATAGTATGGCATATGAGTTATACCTCAGTAACACTGTTAGCAAAAAAAAAAAAATACATAAATAAAAGAACAATGCCTTGATTGAGTTGTGTTAGGAAGTGGATGGAAGTGCCATTTACTGGGACAGTACAGATGTTAGAGACGGTGGAAATAAATATAAATGAACAGATTCATTCAACAGGTCAAGTTTGAGGTGCCTGTTAGTGGAGATGTCAAAAAGAAAAAAAGAAAGGCGCCTAAGATGTTTTTTTCTGGGGTGCTAGGAGAACCTGGAGGGACCCTGGCTGCTTAGCATAAGGCTGATGGCGCTGGCATTTATTGGAGCAACTGGAGTCAGAAGTGGTTAGGAGGGGCATGAGGAGATGAAGTAGATGCTACAGTTATGAAGGACAGGGCCTCGAGACGAACCCTTTACTGGGTCTGTTGGACTACAGTTCATTGTCACGTGGGTCTACATATAGGTTTTGTACTATGGCCATTCCACAGGCATTCAAAAACAGCTTCTGGTTCTTTATAGCACTTAGGATAGGTCAGATGGGGAGGATTTGGCCTAGGACTTGTTTTTCATGTCACCCATTGGTGGTGAGTAGTGACATCACTCAGGAATGGATGCAGAGACTTCCTTAATACAAGCACTATTACTCTCTCTGAATGATCATCCTTTCAGCTGATATCTATGGGGACTATGTCCCCACCACACAGGCATCTCCTTTCCTTCTATATAACCTGGACTGGAGTCTATGTCTATATCTCTTTTCCAGGCGCATAGCTCTAAGAAATAGCCAAGGCATTGACTCGTGTCCACCCATAACGTTTTCTGGGAAGACAGTAGTAGTGGTTCATCTCAGCAGGGCCTGCAACCTCAGGAAGAGCGCCTGTGTATGAGATAGCTGTCTAGTCCCTAGTCACAGGGCTGGGACCAAGCATATCAGTGGTGCTACAACCTGGATTGGATGGGACCAATGAGGTAGCAGTGGGTAGGTCTTATTTAACGGAATCCGGTGGTCAGTACCAGCCGAGCAATACCTGCCCTAAACACAACAGGGTGAGTGTGAGGTCTAAATCAGGATGAGAGACAGGAGTTCAGGAGGGTAAGGACCATCTGACAGGAGATAGGAGAAAGTGGTGGAGCTCCACATCTGGGCTGAGTGCAGTGGCAGAAGGCTAGGGCTCACTGGTGTTGGATATTGGCAATACGGAAAAAGAGCTGGCTGGTGTGCTTACAAGTTCACAGCCAGTTGATACAGGAAGTGCCTGATGTGATTAAGTAGGGACAGAGGCCCTAGGCAGCTCCCTGAAATGAAGGCTAAAAAGCATGGGAAGATACTCAGCCCGTGGGTTTGTAGACATCCTAGTACAGATGGCCAATGAAGTGGTTAGGGACAGAGTGTCGGGCCTAAGGTACAGATCAGAAGTGAAAGGAGAAGCTGTGGGAGTGGACGAGGTCACCAGGGAGAGTGGGCAGAGGAGACCCTAAGAGGGCTTACATCTGAACCCTGGATACTTAAGGGACTGGCAGAGAAAATGCAGCAGGCAAAGGAGACTGAGTGGCAGGAGGAATGAGGAGGGACAGTGACAAAGTGTGAGCAGTGACAAAGTTGACTAGGATGAATGAAAAGAGGCCTCTCCATTGACAGTACAGGAAGTGATCTGTGTTCCTAAGTTAGAAGGCAGACAAGAGTCAGGAGAGGGAGGCTGCTTCCTCTCCATGTTCATGGGGAGTTGAAGAAGCTGTAGCTCAGTAAGGCAGCTCATCTCCTTGCTAGGCTCTTGTGGCTCATTCTTGTGACCCAATCTCCTGCTCACACTGGGCTCTAGTCACTGACTTCATGCAATCCTGGCCCTTAGCTCACTGCTTGCTGAGGGGTCTCTGCATAATGCTGGCTCCCAAAGAGCCTTGTGCCATGTTGGCTCACAGCTGGCTGGACTACTCTGATACCACCTACCTGCTGGGGTCTGAACTGGACGCCATGGAGCATCTCTTGGACCTCTATGATGTCCTGTAGTGTGGTGGGACTTCTCTCCGTTGCTATATATTTTTCCTCCCCCATATCTCCTTGCCCTATGCTACTTCCTTCCTTCCTTCCTTCTCTACTTTCCTCCCTCACTTCCTCCTCTACTTTCCTCCCTCACTTCCTCCGTCCTTTTCTCCCTCCATTCTCCCTTAGTTTCTTCCTTTCTTCCTTCTTTTCCTTCCTCCCTTCCTTCTCTCCTTTCTTCTTTCTTTCCTTTCTTCTTAGAACAAATACTTGTTTCATTTTCTTTATTCATTGTAATATATTTTTAAAAAATGAAACAGATCCAGAAAACCACATAAAATTTAAAAACACATGGCTCAGTGATTTACTACAAGACAAATAACCTCGTAACTACCACCCAGGACATGAGGTAAAACTTTGCCAGCTACCCTAGAAGTCTTTCTATGTGCCCCATTCCAATTATAGCCCTCCCCTCCTCTAAACATAGCCACCAGTCTTCCTTTGTATACAGATGAAGACAGAGTTCCCCTTTATTGAGCAATTACTTTCTGCCAGGACTGTTCTAAGCATGCTTCATGTGCGTTATCTCATTTAATCCTCACAATAATCCAGTGAAATCAGTAATATCATTATCCCCATTTTAGAGATGCAGAAGTTGAACTTCACAAAGGTGTGGAACTTTGTCCAAGGTCACATGGTGTGGAAACCAGGACTATAACCCTGGTGTATCTGACGTCCAATCCTGCGCTTTCTGCTTTCATCCTACTACGTGCCACACCTCCCAGATGAAATCAAAATAATGCTCCCTGAAGGAGGCTGCCTGCCTGCTTGCAGCTTGTTTGACTTTGTGAGGAAGGAGGTTGTCATAGAACTAAATCCAATGGCCTCCCTAGCAGGGAAATGGTGGAGAGAGAGAGAGAGAGAGAGAGAGAGAGAGAGAGAGAGAGAGAGAGGATAGAGAAAGAGAGAGGCAGAGAGAGGGAGACAGAGATCATCAACACATTTGCAACTGCCTATATTCCCTCCTTGTCATCTGCTGCTAACGTCCCGCCTTACCCAATGGGAAAATAAACAGTGAATGGCCACACCAGTTAAATTGTTTAATTACGTAGGTTGAGAAGAATGACATTTGTATACATTCTCAGAAGACATGGATTAAAGAAATGACCTTTCCCTTGGTGTGAAACTCATTTGTTGTGTATTAGAACTCGGATGGCTTCAGTGGGGCCAGGCATTTTGTTGCCTCCATGTTTATGTCTAAGACTGGTGATGAGACTGAATGAAGCCTTCTCCAACTGGATTGATTTGTATATTAGCGTTTTTTAAAACATTGCCATCTGAAATGTATTTCCAGAGAAGTGTCTCTTCCTGTAGCCATTCCTGGTATTTTGTGGATTTATTTGAATGTAAATGTATCTGAAACATCAAAGGGATAAGAAAAGCGATCTTCACTATGAGTCACAGAGTGGGAAAAAAATTGCCCACAGATAAACAACATCTATTCAAAAGACACAGGAGCATAATTGATGGGATGGGTGATCTTTTTATAATTAAAAAACATTTGGAACCAGAAAAAAGTCATGGAACTAAATGTCAGGTGTCACATTGTGAGAACTGTATTAATTACTAATTAGTAAACTTCATTAATTCTTAATTAACTTCATTATAATGTTTCTCTGGAGTAGCATTTGGGCTGTTAGTTAAAGCACAAACATATTCAGATTGTATTCTTCCCCATCAGTGTTATTTTGAAATGTACCAGGGGTATTTCCATAATAGTCAAAACATTTGAAACATTTTAAAAGTGCACGTATGAACTCAATTTCTCCCTATTTATTTAGGTTCTGGGAACTCTTAGCTGATTTTCCTGCCTGAATACAGAAAAATCAGTTCAAATTGGTTTTGTCCATGAGGAAAGATTTATTGTTCCTATGCACACCCTTGAATTTTAAAGAAAGCATGTGGTATTACAGGCTTCCCAAACCTCAAGGTTCAGGGGGAGAAATAATGGTGATCAGACATAATGTGTATCTGAAGCTTCAATGAACTCTACCAGCTGCCACCAAAGACACAAAGGGCCACAATTTTCAGCGTGATAAGTTTGGGGCTGTGGTTTGGATTTTCTTTAATGAAGTGCTTTTTGGAGGAATAAAAATCGCCAAAGAAAATCTATATGATGGGGCACTTAGAGAAAGAAAAACACCAATAGATTCCCCATAGATGGCAACAGTGGATTTTGAGTGAAATAAGATCAGATGTTTATTTTCAAGAGGATCTAACTCTGAACAAAATATACTCTATTTGATTGACAGAAACTTTCTTAGACAACAAAATCACTAGCTGTATAAATATGCCAGGAGCTGTTCATCTGCTTCTAACAGGAACCCTGTTACCTCAGCTAAGGGGAATGCCATTAAGTTGTAACCAGAAAATGTGAGACTTCTTAGGCTCTTTTTTCTTGCCCGCTGCCCGCCCCCACCCTCTTTGGTTCCCCCTCCACCTCCAATCCATCTCACCCAGGAAACAGTGCTGGCCCAAGGTGGCCCCACCTGCCAATATCATCAGGAGTTGGACGGACCAGGCCAGATCCTATTACTCCTTTTGATTTCTAAAGTTCTGATGTTCCCTCTTGGATAATGACTTCAGAGCCACCCTATTGATCCATTGCCCAACGTTGAGCTCCTTGCGAGAATCTCGAAACTTTTTTTCTTGGCGCTTTCTCTTCTCCCAAGTTGGGCTGGAGAGGGACAGAGTCCTCTCATTCCCACACATTCCCAGCTGAGCCCTCTTTCTTTTGCAGGACTGCTTCAGCTCTGTTATTCTTGGCTGGCCACAGAAAACTCAAATCCACCTTTTTATTATATTGGCTCCCAGCTTCTCTGTTGCAGTTATACTTTCCAGGGTAAACCAGCGCCATTGGTACTGTGAATTGGGTAGCTGTAAAAACACACAAGGAAGGTGCAAATTTGGTCGTGTTTTATTCAGATAGGTCTGTTTGAAGGCTCATTTTCTTCCCCTCTGAGGCCTGACTGGTACTTTTCAAGGTTACAAATGTCTAGGACTTAGAACTCTGCCCTGAAGGTCAGCTACTTATAGGACATCTTCCGTTACTCAAGACAGCCACGAGCCAGGAAGTACTTTCCCCTCTCGTGTTTGAAGATCACTGGGCCAATGGCAGTAGTAGGTGTGTGAACAGCTATGAAGACTGCTAAATACAGTTTCCTGTTGAAATCGAATTTCACAACAGAGTTCATTGGATTCATGTAACAGTTTGCATGCTTGTTTCTACAGGGCATGCTAACCAAGAATAAATGATGGATGGTTATGAAAATGGTGGTGACTAGTCATATTTCTGTATAGTCAACACAGTTATTCTAGGAAGAAAACTCTGGAAGGGGAAGAGGAAGGAGGATTTGTCATCCTTAGTCCTTTCCTGCTGGAGGAAGTCAGTCATTGCCCTGGTGACATCTTACAACACTTTTGTATCAGGATAACTGAGGCCAGGGATGCCCCTGTCTGATCTAGGGCCTATACTGCCTTAAATGAAGTAGTCCCAGGACCCCATGGTTGCTTCTAATTCAAAGGGACCAGTAAGCCTGTCGATAGGTGCTCCTGGAGTGTCTTCCAGAGTGACACTGTCCAATAAGCAAGTCCTCCTGGATCCTCATCTAGGGATTTTCAGAGGGGTCTCAGAACAACTTCTTGTTGGGCACACTTACTTTTTGCCTCATCTTCCCTCTTTCCAGCTATAGGCAGGGACTGCGTTGGAAGTGAGATCTTGAAGGATCCTTATCCTTTGTCTTCCTCCATCCCAACCTCCCAGGGTTGCATTCTATGAGGGCGTGGAACAGGTTGAGTGCTACAACTTAAGCAGCAGTCTTCCACCTTGGCATGCTATGATCATCTAGGCAGAGAGCTTTAAAAAATATTGATACTTGGCCAAGCACTGTGGCTCATGTCTGTAATCCCAGCACTTTGGGAAGCTGGAGGTGGGTGGATCCCTTGAGGTCAAGAGTTTGGGACTAGCCTGGCCAACATGGTGAAACCCCATCTCCACTAAAAATACAAAAATTAACCAGGTGTTGTGGTGAGCACCTGTAAACCCAGCTACTCGAGAGGCTGAGGTGGGAGAATTGCTTGAACCTGATGGGCAGAGATTGCAGTGGGTTGAGATCACACCACTGCACTCCAGCCTGAGCAACAGGATGAGATTCTGTCTCAAAAGAAAAAAAAAACAAAAAACCTGATACCTGAATCCCATCCCCAGACATCCTGATCTAATTGGTCTTGGTTGCAGCTTGCTCATAGGGAATTTTAAGAGCCCCCCAGGTGATAGTAAGATGCACCCAAGGCCAAGAGGGAAAGTTTGTAGTTAATAGTTTATGCAAAATACTTTCAGGCTAGCATTTTCTGAACCACCTGCCAGGAAGATTTTGAAAGCATCAGGGCCCGAGTCTCATGCCGTTCACGCTTGTTAATGAGTCTGCTGGGAAGTCTCAATCCTGCCATAAAGCATTTCATCACTTTAGTGTTCTCTGTAAGTTTGAAATTTCTGTGACTTGAGATTAAATAATCCGCTTTTGTCTCTGGGACTCCCCAAGATTCCTGGGCCCCAAAGTTTCACCCTGGGAAGCAAAGCCTATGTTGGCCCTGTTGGTCTCTGCTCTTTGGTATGCCACAAATGAATAGACTTTACCTTAGGGGCCAGGTGAAGTCCCCCACTAAGGAGGGGTCTTGCCTGAAGTTGAGGAACATCCTTCTTGTGTTAGTTTCCTCTGGCTGCTGTAACAAATTACTACAAATTTGATGGCTTAAAAACCACTGAAATTTATTCTCTCATAGTGCTGGAGGCCAGAAATCCAAAATCAGCATTACTGATCCAAAATCAATGTGTCGGGAGGGCTGCCCTCTGGAAGCTCTAGGTACACACCCCTTCCTTGCCTTTTCCATCTCTGGTGGTTGCCAGCATGCCTTGACTTATGGCCACGTCACTCCAATGTCTGCCTCCATGCTCACATTGCCTTCTCTTCTGTCTGTGTCAAATCTCGCTCTTTGTATTTTAGTAGAGTTGGGGTTTCACCATGTTGCGCAGTCTAGTCCTGAGCTCAGGCAATCCACCTGCCTCGGCCAAATCTCCCTTTTATAGGGTCACTTGTAATTGCACTGAGGGTCTACCCAGATCATACAGGATAATCTTCTCATTGCAAGAGCCTTAATTTAATCAGCTCTGCAAAGTTCCTGGATCAATATAAGGGGATAGTCACAGGTTCTGGGGATTAGGATGTGGATATCTTTTGGAATGGGACATATTTCAGCCTAGTACACCTCTTGGAGGCAAGAATGGGTGTCATTGTGAAGGGTCAGCCAATGCCGGCAGAGGAGCATGTCCCCCCAAGAGGTTGTCAAGACCTGGGTGAGGAGCTGGGATGCAGTGCTAAATAGGAAGCTAAGAGCTGGGAAGGTCATGAATGAAGGCCAACACCTTTGTTCAGGACAATTCTGCAAGCAGGTGGTGATGAGGATATGTAGGAGTTGGGGAAGAGGCAATGCCCATAGCTGGGTGGGTGTTTGTTTCTGGTACATGCTTCCATTGTCCTCATGAAAGACCCTAAGGAGAATCAGCCTCTTGGGAACAGGCTTAATAAGTCTGTTGATGTGTAGAGAGACAGCAGTGAAGAGTCTACTTCCATCCTGAGTAGACGGAAGCACTAACCCCACACCTCCATCTTGTCTTTGACCTTGGGAGGTGCTGACTATTCATCCCACTGACAAACCTGCTCAAGAGTTCCTTTCTGTCCCCTACAAATTCCCACTGCCTGTTCCTTGTAACATTCACACCCATGGCCCCTGTTCCCAAGCAAGCCCATGCCTCTAACTCATCTTCCCCAAGGTCAGTCCATTGCAGTGAGAGAAGCAAGACTTTGGGCATGAAAATTCAGGATTTCCTGGGACTGCCAACTCTGTAATTTTTACCAGAAGGTTTCTCTCTTTGTAGCAAGAAAAGATGGAATCAGTATCAAACATCCTGTGGAAACACTTTTACCTTTTTTTTTTTTTACTTTATAGTGCGTCCAGGGACCACTCTAGTGCACTGGGGAACTGTGCAAAATAATTTTTTCTTTAATTTTGGCTCCCTTATAGCCATGAATGTGTGTTTTAAAAAGCCAAACATTAATGTCACATTTAATCTGTTATCATTTCCAAACCACCAGAAGGACAAGATAGCACCTATTCCTTGGCTAAACTGCAAAACTCATGATAACATCCAAGATGCAAAGCTAACAATTCAGAGAGCTACTTTTACACATTCTTGGCTCTGGCCTTGCTTCTGGATAAATGAAGAAGAGGAGTTATTTCAGAATGCCATCATACTGTGTTGGGTGGGGCTTGGTAAGAGATTGAACCAAGGCCTCTCTCTTATTTTGAAAATTTGAAGTTACCGACACCACTTGCCATACGTGTGGCGGCTGGCAGCTCACCCACATATTTACCCAACAACCCAATTTGCCCGGGCAGAACAGGAAGAAAAGTAATGCCCACTTTGGGAAGGAAAACTGCGTCCCATATTCAGAAGTTGCCTTTGCAGATTAGGAGCCCAGGCCTACAGAAGCTGCCCTCTGTGTTCAGCTTTCCCACAGGGACAATGCAGAGGGCATCGAGAACATCAGTTTGAACCCTGCACTCACTGAGGCAGACAGGGTCAGGTCTGCAGTATGGAGGTTCAGGGAATGTGAAAGCCAGAATTTACATCAGACAACACCTAGTTCAGATTTGCAGACTGGTGGTCCCTCAGGTGGAAACATTATGTAAATGTTCTGTTTGGGCCAAATAGTTTTGTTTGTTTTGAGATCGAGTCTCTGTCACCTAGGCTAGAGTACAGTGGTGCGATCTTGGCTCACTGCAACCTCCGCCTCCCTGGTTCCCCTGTCTCAACCTCCCGAGTAACTGGGATTACAGGCGCATGTCACCATGCCTGGCAATTTTCTTGTATTTTTAGTAAAGAAGGGGTTTCACCATGTTTGCCACACTGGCCTCAAACTCCTGACCTCAGGCAATCCGCCTGCTTGGGCCTCCCAAAGTGCTGGGATTACAGGCATGAGCCGCCATGCCTAGCCCCGAATTGGTTTTCTTTTCTTTTCTTTTCTTTTTTTGAGATAGCGTCTTGCTCTGTTGCCCAGGCTGGAGTGCAGTGGCGTGATCTCGGCTCACTGCAGCCTCCACCTCCTGGGTTCAAGCAATTGCCCTGCTTCAACCTCCTGAGAAGCTTGGATTACAGGTGCCTACCACCACGCCCAGCTAATTTTTGTTTTTTTAGTAGAGATGGAATTTCACCATGTTGGTGAGGCTGATCTCAAACTCCTGACCTCAAGGGATCATCCACCTCAGCCTCCCAAAATGCTGGGATTGCAAACGTGAGCTACCACACCTGGCTACAATTTTTTTTTTTAACCTTGAACTAGTTGCCAACATTTAAAACCCATATTTTTGGCTTCTAGTGAAAAATCAGAATCAGGCCACCACAGGCCCTTTGTTACCAAGTGACAACAATGAGCTGGAGTCAGTACACACTGTTCCCTTGAGGTGGGCCATGCATTGGAGTTACCATGACCACTTCCAGGCCTGTCCTACTTCATGAATTTACATGGCCTATGGGACCGCAGTGGGCATTTGAGTGTGCCGCTGCTGCTACAGTTCAACTTCCTCACCTAATATGTGAGGGAGCCAAGACTCACACAGCACAAGGGAGAGTGTCTTCATTGTAGATGCTAAGTTCCTAGAGCAGCGTGGTAGCGTGGAGAGAGAATGAACTTGGAGGCTGAAGACTACTCTAGAAACATGGCTCCACCACTGAGCTTATGTAACTTTGAACCAATGAATCTTCTCCTCTTTAAAATGGACACAATCAGAGCGTAGATTAAATGAGATGAGATGTATGACTGCGATTAGCATTGGCATGTAGTAGGTGCTCAGTGACTCTAACTGTCTTCACTGCTCCTTCTCTCCACTGCACCCTGCCACATTTCCAGATGTCTCTGAAGGGAATGGAAGTGATGTGGAATCAGCGAGATTGCCCTAAACAGCCACTAGGGCTTTTTTTTAAAAAAACAAAAAAACAAAATAAAACGATTTTATTGAGCTATATTTCATATACTGTAAACCTCACCCATTTAACATATAGAGTTTAATAAGTTTTTAAAAAGGCATTCACCACTTACTTATTTAGTTGGTCAAGAAAAATGTGTCAGGTGTTTATTATGTGTCAGGTATGGTGCTATTTTCTGGGCATACATAGGTGAATTAAACAAATGTACTTCCTGTCCACTAAGGGACATTTTATCAAGTTCAGTAGTTTTTAGTATTGTAAAAGAGTTGTGCAAGCATCACTATTATCTAATTTTATGAAAATTTCAACACTTCCCAAAAGGAAACCTATACCTATTAGCTGCCTCTCTCCATATTTAACCCCATGCCCCAGTCCCAGGCCACCACTGATGTATTAGTTTGGTGCAAAGTAATTGCAGTTTTGCCACTAAAAGTAATGGGAAAAACCACAATTACTTTTGCGTCAATCTAATACTTCAGTCTCTACAGATTTTTTCTATTTTGGACTTTCATATGAATGGAATCATGTAGCGTGTGGTATTTTGTGACTGGCTTCTTTCCCTTAGCATCGTGTTCTCAACGTTCATCCAAGTTGTAATATGACTTATACTTCATTTCTCTTTAAGGCTGACTAATATTCTGTTGTGTGGCTACACCATATTTTGTTTAAACCATTCATAGATTGATGGACACTTGAATTGTTTCCACTTTTTGGCTCTCATGCATAATTCAATGAACATTCATGTACAAGATTTTTTTCTTGTTTTAGGTATTTACTTGGTTTTGTTAAACTGCTTTACTGAGATACAGTTCACATATCATACAATTTACCCATTAAAAGGTTATAATTCAATGGTTTGGGGGTATATTACATTATTAATTTTTTAAAAATTGTGTGAAAATACATACAAAATAAAACTTGCCATTTTAACCACTTTCTAAATGCAAAATTTAGTGTCATTAGTTACACAATGTTGTGGAACTATCACCACTATCTGTTTCCAAAACTATTTCATCATCTGAAATAGAAACTCTATAACCCATTTAGAAATAACTCCCTGTTCTCCCCTCCCTGGAGCCCCTGGTAACCTCTAATCCACTTTCTGTCTCTATGAATTTGCCTATACTATGTATTTCATAAAAGTGGAATCATAGAATATTTTACCTTTGGTGTTTGGCTTCCTTCATTTGCATAATGGGTTTTTTTAATCATTGCATTTTTCCCCTCTTATTTTTAGTTGATATGTAATAATTGCATGTATTTAATGGGGTGCAGAGTGATGTTTTGATACACGTCTACAATGTGTAATTAGCAAATCAGGGTAATTAGCATATCCATCATCTCAAACATTTATCGTTTCTTTGTGTTGTGAACATTCAAAATCTTCTCTTTCTCTTAGCATGGTGTTTTCAATGTTCATTAATATTGTAGCATGTATCCAAACTTCCTGTTTATGGCTAAATAATATTTCATTGTATGGATATACTGTATTTTGTTTATTCATCTGTTGATGGACACTTGAGTTGCTTCTGTCTTTCAGCTATTGTGAATAATGCTACAATGAACACTGATGGACAAATAACTGATCACATCCCCGCTTTCAATTTTTTTTTAGTATATACCTAGGAGTTGAGTTGTTGGGTCAAATAATATCTCTATGTTTAACATTTTAAGAACATCCAGACTGTTTTCCAAAGCACCTGCACAATTTTAGATTCCCAGCAGCAATGTAGGAGAGTTCCAATTTCTTTATGCCCTCATGATCACGTATTTTCCAATATTTTTATTATAGTAATTTGGGTGTGGGTGAAGTGGTGTCTCACTGTGATTTTGATTTGTGTTTCCCTAATGACTAATGGTGGTGTTGGGCATCTTTTTATGTGCTTATTGGATATATATATATATATATATATATATATGAAATGACTATTCAGATCCTTTGCCCATTATACTTGCCTTGTTTCTCTTTTTATGATCACATTGTAAGAATTATTTATATATTCCAGGTACACATTTCTTATCAGACATATGATTTTAAAATATATTTTCCCATTCCGTGATTTATCTTTTCATTTTCTAGCTAGTATTCTTTGAAGCACAAACTCTTTAATTTTGGTGATCTCTAATTTATCTATATCTTTCTTATAATTGCTCGTACTGTTGGTGTTATATCTAAGTACCCATTGCCAAATCCAATGTCATAAAAATTCAGACTTGTGTTTTCTTCTAAGAATGTTATAGTTGTAGCACTCACATTTGCGTCTTTGACCAATTTTGAGTTAAATTTTTGTGTATGCTTTGAGTAAGAGGTACAGTTTTCTTCTTCTGCATGTAGATATCCAGATGTATCTGCATCATTTGTTGAAGGGACTATTCTTTGGACTCTCAGTTCTGTTCAATTGATCTATATGTCAATGCAATGCCAGTACCATGCTATCTTGATCTTGATTACTGTTGCTCGGTAGTTAAGTTTTGAAATGGGAAAATGCGATTCCTCCAACTTTTTTCTTTTTTCTTTTTTTATTGTAATTTAGGTTCTAGGGTACATGTGTAGATCATGCAGGATTGTTGCATAGGTACACACAAGGCAATGTGGTTAGCTGCCTCCATCCCCTCATCACCTACATCTGGCATTTCTCCCCATGTTATCCCTCCCCGACCCCCCCACCTGCCCGCTGTCCCTCCCTTGGCCCCCTCCAACAGACCCCATTGTGTGATGCTCTGCTCCCTGTGTCCCTGTGGTCTAATTATTCAACATCGGCCTATGAGTGAGAACATGTGGTGTTTGATTTTCTGTTCTTGTGTCAGTTTGCTGAGAATGATGGTTTCCAGATTCACCCATGTCCCTACAAAGGACACGAACTCATCATTTTTTATGGCTGTATAGTATTCTATGGTGTATATGTGCCACATTTTCCTTGTCCAGTCTATCGTCGATGGGCATTTGGGTTGGTTCCAAGTCTTTGCTATTGTAAACAGTGCCGCTATGAACGTAAGTGTGCATGTGTCTTTATAATAGATCGATTTATAATCCTTTGGGTATATACCCAGTAATGGGATTGCTGGGTCAAATGGAATTTCTATTTCTAGGTCCTTGAGGAATCGCCACACTGTCTTCCACAATGGTTGAACTAATTTGCACTCCCACCAACAGTGTAAAAGTGTTCCTATTTCTCCACATCCTCTCCAGCATCTGTCGTCTCCAGATTTTTTAATGATTGCCATTCTAACTGGCGCGAGGTAGTATCTCAATGTGGTTTTGATTTGCATTTCTCTAATAATCGGTGACGATGAGCATTTTTTCATATGTTTGTTGGCCTCATAAATGTCTTCTTTTGAAAAGTGTCTGTTCATACCCTTCTTCCACTTTTGGTTGGGTTTGTTTATTTTTTTCTTGTAAATCTGTTTTAGTTCTTTGTAGATTCTGGATATTAGCCCTTTGTCAGATGGGTAGATTGCAAAAATATTTTCCCATTCTGTTGGTTGCCAGTTCACTCTAATGATTGTTTCTTTTGCTCTACATAAGCTCTGGAGTTTAATTAGGTCCCATCTGTCTCTTTTGGCTTTTGTTGCCAATGCTTTTGGTGTTTTAGTCATGAAGCCCTTGCCTATGCCTGTGTCCTGAATGGTTTTGCCTACATTTTCTTCTAGGGTTTTTATGGTGTTAGGACTTGGTTTATGTGCATAGAGTTGTTTGTAATAATCTCTGATGGTGGTTTGTATTTCTGTGAAATTGGTGGTGATATCCCCTTTTTCGTTTCTTATTGCCTCTATTTGATTCTTCTCCCTTTTCTTTTTTATTAATCTGGCTAGTGGTCTGTCTACTTTGTTGATCTTTTCAAAAAACCAGCTCCTGGATTTATTGATTTTTTGAAGGGTTTTTTATGTCTCTATCTCCTTCAGTTCTGCTCTGATCTTAGTTATTTCTTGTCTTCTGCTAGCTTTTGAGTTTTTTTGATCTTGCTCCTCTAGCTTTTTCACTTTTGATGATAGGGTGTCGATTTTAGATTTTTCCTCTCTTCTCTGGTGGGCATTTATTGCTTTAAATTTTCCAGACACTAGACGCTGCTTTAAATGTGTCCCAGAGACTCTGGTATGTTGTGTCTTCATTCTTGTTGGTTTTGAAGAACGTCTTTATTTCTGCCTTCATTTCATTGTTTATCCAGTCAACATTCAAGAGCCAGTTGTTCAGTTTTCATGAAGTTGTGCAGTTCTGAATGAGTTTCTTAATCCTGAGTTCTAATTTGATTGCACTGTGGTCTGAGAGACAGTTTGTTATGATTTCCATACTTTTGCATTTGCTGAAGAGTGATTTACTTCCAATTATGTGGTCAATTTTAGAGTAAGTGTGATCTGGTGCTGAGAAGAATGTATATTCTGTGGATTTGGGGTGGAGAATTCTGTAGATGTCTATTAGGTTTGCTTGGTCCAGATCTGAGTTCAAGTCCTGGATATCCTTGTTAATTTTCTGTCTCATTGATCTGTCTAATATTGACAGTGGAGTGTTAAAGTCTCCTGCTATTATTGTTTGGGAGTCTAAGTCTCTTTGTAGGTTGTTAAGAACTTGCTTTATGTACCTGGGTGCTCCTGTATTGGGTGCATATATATTTAGGATTGTTAGCTCTTCTTGTTGCATTGATCCTTTTACCGTTATATAATGCCCTTCTTTGTCTCTTTTGATCTTTGTTGGTTTAAAGTCCATTTTATCAAAGACTAGGATTGCAACTCCTGCTTTTTTTTTGCTCTCCATTTGCTTGATAAATCTTTCTCCATCCCTTTATTTTAAGCCTATGTGTGTCCTTGCACGTGAGATGGGTTTCCTGAATACAGTATACTGATGTGTCTTGACTTTTTATCCAATATGCGAGCCTGTGTCTTTTGATTGGGGTATTTAGCCCATTTACGTTTAAGCTTAATATTGTTATGTGTGAATTTGATCCTGCCATTTTGATGCTAGCTGGATGTTTTGCCTGTTAGTTGTTGCATTTTCTTCATTGTGTCCATGCTCTTTACCATTTGGTACGTTTTTGGAGTGGCTGGTACTGGTTGTTCCTTTCCTTGTTTAGTGCTTCTTTCAGGAGCTCTTGTAAGGTAGGCCTGGTGGTGACAAAATCTCTCAGCAATTGCTTATCTGTAAAGGATTTTATTTTTCCTTCACTTATGAAGCTTAGTTTGGCTGGATATGAAATTCTAGGTTGAAAATTCTTTTCTTTAAGGATATTGAGTATTGGCCCCCACTTTCTTCTGGCTTGTAGGGTTTCTGCAGAGAGATCCACTATGAGTCTGATGGGCTTCCCTTTGCGGGTAACCTGATCTTTCTCTCTGGCTGCCCTTAGCATATTTTCCCTCATTTCAACCCTGGTGAATCTGACAATTATGTGCCTTGGGGTTGCTCTTCTTGAGGAATATCTTTACGGTATTCGCTGTATTTCCTGGACTTGAGTGGTGGCCTGCCTTGCTAGGTTGGGGAAGTTCTCCTGGATGATAACCTGAAGAGTGTTTTCCAGCTTGGATACATTCACCCCGTCACATTCAGGTACACCTATCAAACGTAGATTAGGTCTTTTCACATAATCCCATATTTCTTGGAGGCTTTGTTCATTTCTTTTTACTCATTTTTCTCTATTCTTGCCTTCTCATTTTGTTTCATTGAGTTGATCTTCAATCTCTGATATCCTTTCTTCTGCTTGGTCGATTCGGCTATTGAAACTTGTGTATGCGTCACGAAGTTCTCTTGCTGTGTTTTTCAGCTCCATCAATGGAAACCACTCTTTTATTTTTTATTTTTCTGACAGGGTCTCACTCTGTTGTCTAGATTGAAGTGCAGTGGCACAATCATAGCTAACTGCACCCTTGACCTCCTGTGCTCATGCAATCCTCCTGCCTCAGCCTCCCAAGTAGCTGGGACTACAGGTGCATGCCACCATGCCTGGCTAATTTTTAAAATTTTGTTAAAATTTTAAAATTTTAATACAGATCGGGTTTCACTGTGTTGCCCAGGCTGGTCTCGAATTCCTGGGTTCAATCAATCCGCCCACCTTGGCCTTCCAAAGTGCTGGAATTACAGGTGTGAGCCATTGTGCCCAGCCAGTCTTTTTTTTTTTTTTTTTTTTTTTTGATACACATAAGGAAGCCAGAGTGTTTTTGTAACCCAATCTCATTACTTTTGCTGCATCCTATTCATTAGAAACAAGTCACTAGGTCCAGTCTACATTTAAGGGGAAGGGATTACATGAGGATGTGAATGCCAAGGGACCATTGGAAGCCATCATAGACGCTGCTGACCAGAGTGTAACTGTACATTTTTTTGTAAAGAGACCTAAGCTTTTATCTGATTCTCAAAGAAGTGTCTGACTATCTCTCAAACAACAACAACAAAAAGTTTAAGAACTGGTTTGGAGGAAATTAAAATGGAGATTTTGACTAAGGAAGAGATTTTCTTGCAAAATTTTGGAGCTATCTATATACAATAGCTAATCACTTGGTGTCAACTAAAACAAAAACATGGAAAGAGATCCATAAAGATAAAAACTCAGTGTATACTTATTCTTCTTCTACTTCTTCTTCCTCTTCTTTCTTCTTTCTTCCGCTGCTTCTTCTTTTGAGACAGAGTCTTTCTGTGTCGCCCAGGCTGGAGTGCAGTGACATGATCTCAGCTCATTGCAACCTCCGCCTCCCAGGTTCTAGCAATTCTCCTGACTCAGCCTTCCAAGTAGCTAGGATTGTGGGTGTGCACCAGCATGCTCGCCTAATTTGTGTGAGTGTGTGTGTGTGTGTGTGCGTGTGTGTGTGCATTTTTAGTGGAGACAGGGTTTTACCATGTTGGCCAGACTGGTCTTGGACTACTGACCTCAGGTGATCCGCCCACCTTGTCAATGTATACTTGAGTGAAATAATCACAAGATTCCTCCCTTTAATCTCTGAGGCATGGTTCATTATACTTAAGGAGTCACCAGGGCCTTGGGAGAAGGTGTACTGTGGCCCAGGTTAAACCAAGTCGTTGTGATCCCACCCCTTAGTATTGCTGGAGATATAGTTTGCATTCCTACTGTAGGGAGTGTGTGAGTTTATCCTCATTCATACTTCTCTGCCATTGTCAACCTTTCTCTCCAGTTCTAAGAACTAAGTGTGTGAACTCCTAGAGCTAAGACTTCCAGAGAAGGGGCTTGGCCAGGCCTCAGTAATAGGTATGGATAAAAGGCAATGCCCAGCCTCCTTAGGTTACCAGCAAGTAACATAAGGAGGAAAAGTGAAAAGAATAATATATTAGGCCAGATATGCTGTTATTCTTGGAAAATGGTTGCTGGAATCAGCAGCTGAATTCTGCTTCCCTATAATGAAGGGCTGAGCAGACTTGTGAAAGGCAGATCTCTGGATAATTGCATTGCTAACCTTCCGGGGGGAGAGGTCTGTATGTGAGTTACTTCAGAAGAAAATGACGATGCCCCTTGAGCAAATGTGTTTTTTCTTCTCCATCACCCTTGAAATAGCTCTCCATGTGTTTCTCTAAGGAAAATTCATGTCTTGTAGGACTCGTAGGAAATACCTATTCTAATAGGCTCACTAGCAACTGCTCTAGCACCTGGTGCCCAGGCAGTTCAGATTCTACCTGGTATTATTGGTCTGATTCTTTTTGCAAACATTGGTGACATAAGTTAGTGATAAGAACTCAGAGACTCTGAGATGGAGAAACTTCTATATTCTGGCCTGGCAGATGCTGTCTTGTTTCTCGTCCTACTCAGGAGCTGGAAACCAAGAGAGCCTTGGGTTCGAAGCAGGAGGCACCAGGCTCTAGAACCATCCCAATGCCCTTCATTTACCTTGGGGCCTTACTTGCACCATCTGCTGGCTGAGGGGCTAGGCTAGTTGACCTCAAGGGCCTGCCTGCCTGCTCTGCCCCTGGGTGATTTCTGTCTCTTCCTGGATGCAGCACAGAGAGTAGGACATGTGGAGTATGGGGAAACCCACCTCTGGGCCTTGTGCTGGCTGCAGCAGGGACCTCTGCAGTGCCCTTGTTTGAAAGGCATAAGCTCAGATGCTACCAGGCCCTGCCCAATCTCCTGCTGGAAAACAACACTAGAATGGGACCTCAGGCACCATCATATCCTGCCCCGGCAACCCCAAATCCTACACGTCCACCATCCAAATCAGCCTCCCTGATTAACAGTAGAAAAGCAGCCAGGTGCAATGGCTCACAACTGTAATCCCAGCACGTTGGGAGTCCAAGGCAGTTGGATCACTTGAGTCCACCCTGGGCAACATGGTGAGACCCCTGTGTCTACAAAATATACAAAAAAATTAGCTGGCATGGTGACACATACCTATAGTTCCAGCTACTCGGGAGGCTAAGGTTGGAGGAGCACGTAAGCCTGGGCATTCAAGGCTGCAGTGAGCTGTGATCGCGCTGCTGCTCTGCAGCCTGGGTGACAGAGTAAGACCCTGTCTCAAAAAAACAGGGAAAGAAAGAAAAGAAAAACTGTGGAGGTCTCAGGAAAGAAATCAGCACTCCCTGAGAGCTCAAACAAGGGCCATCAAATTCACTTGTTTGAAAATCAGCACCTAGGAGTGAGTATGCCCTTAATCGTGGAACCAATTCTTTTTCCCCTCTCTCTCCCCCTAATCTTGGTTGTTATAAGAATGTTGAGTGGGTTTGGAATTATTACAAATAAAAAATGCCAGAAGATTTTTGGATAAGAAACACTAAGCTCTGCAGCTTCCGGAGAACTCTTCTAGAGGAAGAATGTGGAAGGCACTTGAAACCAGTCCTGTCTGGCTGCCTTTTCTGAAGCCTACGGTTTCATGTGGACTCACAGGAACATTACGGATGACACCTCTGAGACAGCAACTGCAGAAGTTGGATTCAGCTGCTGTGACTTGTAATTCAGGACTTAAGGCCAAAAGCAAAATGGGAATCTCAGAAAACCCAGCCCCGTGTGCTTGCTGGCTTCTATCTCACCTGGGAAAATGGACTTCTGGAAGTGCCTGGGCCAGATTGTGTGAGAAGGCCTGTGACTCACTGTGCTTCAGAGCACACACCAGGCTGGAAGGTATTTTCTCAAGCAACAGGAGCAAGGCCTGAGGCTCACAGACTAGGCAGGGGAGCCGTGGATCAACACAGCCAAGTCCAGGCACAAGGAGAAAGGAATCACTGCAAAGCTTCTCTATGTAAGCAGCGGGCTCCTACTGGGAGCGGGTGTTGGGATGTGGGTACGTGAGCAGGCAGGCTTCCTGCCTCACTGCTGGGGAAAGTCTTTCTGTAACTGAAGCTCTTGTCAGGATTAATTGAGTGGACGGGCCTGGCAAGCTCTTGGAGAACATGAAGAGCTTTTTCCTTAGGTCTGTGGCCGGCTTATAGCACAGGCTTCAGCTGTTCCAGTCAACTCTTGGGAGGCCTAAGCCTTCCTCATAGTGTGGCTATATAGAACCTGATCTCCTGTTAGACACTCGTTCTGCTCCCAGTGTCCCATGGAGCTGTAACTGATACTCATCTCCAAATCATTGATGGCTTTGCTATGAGCACGCTCTTGCAAACCTAGATTCTGCCTAACAGTTGAGTGGTGACTTCAGTGGGATTTCAGTATCTCCTGGGGGTGACCTATAATGGATGGCCATCCCATGGGGCCTTACCTCCTGCCCTAGCTAAGGGATGAAGCAACAGTGACCAATAAGAGAGACGTTGGAAGATATCTGAGGTAGACCTTTGTGCCCCAAAAAACAAAAGATGGGGGCTGGAGTCCCACTGCATTGTTAGGCAAAATCAGACCACTGGTGAGGCTTTAAAAAGGCCATTTCAAGAGAAATTATTAATAATCAGGAGATGAGGCAAGACAGATTAATAGCAAGTTTTTGGCCTGGGGCAAGGTACCTCCCACCTGTAATCCTAGCACTCTGGGAGGCCAAAAAGGGTGGATTGCTTGAGGCCAGGAGTTCGAGACCACCATGAGTGACATACATAGGAGATCTCTAAAAAACAAAAAAATCTGGGTATGATGCATGCCTGCAGTCCCAGCTACTCAAGAAGCTGAGGTGGGAGGATTGCTTGGGCCCAGGAGGTTGAGGCTGAGATTGCACCACTGCACTCCAGCCTGGGTGACAGAGTGAGACCCTGTCTCAGAAAAAAAAAAAAAAAAGACCAGCCATGGTGGCTCACACCTATAATATTAGCACTTTGGAGGTCCAAGGCAGGCAGATCACTTGGGCTCAGGAGTTCAATACCAGACTGGCAAACATGGTGAAACCCCGTCTCTACTAAAAATACAAAGTTTAGCCAGCCATGGTGGCTCACGCCTGTAATCCCAGCTTGGGGAGGCTGAAGTGGGCGGATCACTTGATGCCAGGAGTTTGAGTCCAACCTGGCCAACATGGCAAAACCACATCTCTACCAAAAATACAAAAAATTAGCTGGGCATGGTGGCATGTGCCTGTAGTCCCAGCTACTTGGGAGGCTGAGGCATGAGAATTGCTTGAACCCAGGAGATGGAGGTTGCTGTGAGCCGAGATCATACTACTGCACTCCAGCCTGGGCGACAGAGTGAGACACTGTCTCAAAAACAAACAAACAAACAAAAAACAAAATAAAACTCTCCTATTTCTCCACGTGAGCCTCAGAACTAGCCTGGAGCAGGCATTACAGGACTTAATGTAATCGATGGTGTTCTCAGTGATACTGGGGCCAACCCGATGCTGGTGAGAGAATGTTAACAAAAACTTCTCCAGTTTTCTAGGGTTTTACCAAAACTCACATAGGGGAGCCATGCTGAGCAACCATAGATTTCATATTATCAACTGCTGCAGGACTAAATGAGAGTCTGAAATTACAGGAAATGAGACCATCAACATTAGAACTAATCCTTTGGTGCAACAGAAAATCTCAAAGTTTAAAAGCAACTTAAAGAACTAAGGAGATGGTAAACTTATTCCTGAAAAGGAGAATTTGTGGCAATCAGTTTGGGATAGATTCTAATTTGTTGGGAGCCCTAAGCTGTGTTTGAAATATTCGTGATATTAGAAAGACAACCACTAACTACAGGCTTCTGGACTGAAATAATGGTAATGTAGTAAACTTTTTATAATTCAAAAGATTTGACATACTAAATATACTGTTTTCTTTTGAGACAAGGGCTCGCTTTGTTACCCAGACTAGAGTGCAGTGACATGAACATGGCTCACTGCAGCCTTGACCTTTGGGGCTCAAGTGATCCTCCCACCTTGGCCTCCCAAAGTGCTGGGATTACAGGCATGAGCCACTGCGCCTGGTCTATGCTATTTTCTTTTTGTATATATACGTACATAGCTGATTGATTTTCATAGAGTTCAAGTATGGTAAAATACACATAACAAAAACATACTGGAGCTGGGTAGAGTCACATGTGTGTATAGTCCCAGCTACTTGAGAGGCTGAGGTGGGGAGTTCACTTGAGTGTGGGAGGTCAAGGTTGCAGTAAGCCATGATTGCACCACTGCACTCCAGCCTGGGCGACAGAGTGAAACCCCGTCTCAAACAAACAAACAACAACAACAAAAACAAACAAAACAAAACAACACACACACACACACACACACGGAAAACATCTGATCTTTCTTGGATGATTTAGGGCTTTGATTGCTCTAAATAGAAAGTTAAGGAGGAAATTGATTCAGAAGTTTAGACAATGTGGCCACTTGAAAACAGCCTAATTTTTGCTATAGTTCCTATACAACATTTTTGCCCTGTTGGGTTTTTGCAACTGTAGCCATAAGCAAGTTCTAGAAAATTGGGAAAGAATAAGACTTTCTTGTTGGTAACATGGCAGAAAACAATATGATTTTATTCTAAGTGAAATGAGCCCTAGGTTACTAGTGAATGCTCCATCAGTAGCAATTGAAGCAGGTCAGAGTTGAGGGATACAATTACATTTCACGTTTGGGATTTCACATACAGGTTCATGCCTGTAATTCCACCAGTGCTTGGTGGCCTCTTTTCTGTGCAGATGTGAAGGTCTGTGGTCCTGGTCGTCTGAGAGAAAGTGAGTAGTTTCCACCCCATCTGCCAGGGCTTTGGACACTCAGATTGATGTTCCTTCCATAAACATCTTCTGTGGTGTGACCAAGTGTAAGGGATAGAGATCGGTGCTGTGGGAGGTGCCAGGCTGAATGGTCCCATTGACTGCAAGCCTAAGGCACACATTCTTTTTTTTTCCCATTTATTTATTTTATTGCATTTTACCTTTTGGGGTACATGTGAAGAACATGCAAGACTGTTGCATAGGTACACACATGGCAGTGTGATTTGCTGCCTTCCTCCCCATCACCTACATCTGGCATCTCTCCCCTTGCTATCTCTCCCCAGCTCCCCACCCCCCACCGTCCCTCCCCTATTTCCCCTCAACAGGCCCCAGTGTGTAGTGCTCCCCTCCCTCTGTCCATGTGTTCTCATTGTTCAACACCCGCCTATGAGTGAGAACATGCAGTGTTTGATCTTCTGCTCTTCTGTCAGTTTGCTGAGAATGATGGTTGCCAGGTTCATCCATGTCCCTACAAAGGACACAAACTCATCGTTTTTGATGGCTGCATAATATTCCATGGTGTATATATGCCACATTTTCCCTGTCCAGTCTATCATCGATGGGCATTTGGGTTGGTTCCAGGTCTTTGCTATTGTAAACAGTGCTGCAATGAACATTCGTGAAAGGCACACATTCTTATTTGGAGCTCCCTATCCTCTAGAAGCTTCTCCTGTCACATGTATGGATGGTGTCTGGAAAGCTCTGAGGATGGGACACACCTTTTCAGATTTTCCAGAAGGGCAACACATTGTTACTATTGGCAATGTATTGTAATAGTAAAAGCAAATGTAATTAGCCATGGTAATTGTGAAACACAAGTCATGCCTCTATTTATTCTGTGATAGTAAACAAATTCAAAACTTCAGCACTTTGGGAGGCCAAAGCAGGAGGATTGCTTGAGGCCAGGAGATTGAGACCAGCCTGGGCAACATGAGATCCCATCTCTATAAAAAATAAAAAATTAGCCAGGTGTGGTGGCATGTGCCTATAGTTCCAGCTGTTTGGGAGGCTGAGGTTGGAGGGTCCCTGAGTCTGGGAAGTCAAGGCTGCAGTGAGCCATGATTGCACCACTGCACTCCATCCAGAGCAACAGACTGAGGCCCTGTCTCTAAAAAAATAAAAAATCCAATTTGCATCTAGATAGCATAAAAAATGCACTTCAATTGAATTCAAGAAATCTACGCCCTGCTCTCTCCCCATGCTTTTTGTCGTGCTATGCCTTTGCTCGTTCAGGGTAAAGGAAAATCTACAGGTTCTTGATTGTGGAAACCTGTAAGTAAGCAGCCTCTAGGATCCACGCAGAAAGCTACTTTTCATTTCCAATTAGGCCGCACTTAGTGCCCTGGCTAAGACTAAAATGTGGGCAGCAAATTCATCCCAAGTACCAAACTAAGATTACTATGGGACGGGGAATATTTTCAGAGACAGAATGTTTCCTACCTCTTCCATTAGTGAATTCAGTCTATTCTGTGATCGTGTTCATGAACATTTAGGTGTGGGGGCTGGGTGAGGAAGGGCGGCCACTCAGCCTTCCCTGAGAAAACAGCACAGAGGGGTTACCTAATTCCACTGTGGGAGTTTTATCTGCCTCCTGGATGGTTCAGTGTAGGTCCATGTCTAGACTGATTACAAAAGCACCAACAAAACAAAGTCAATACCTAACATCTTACAGAAAAGGCACGAAACCGAATAGTAGGAGTGAGGAGAACAATGCCTCTGTTGTGACAGGAAGTCTTCGTGAGGATGATGGAATTCCCACACCCCAGGTTCTAATTTGTAAGGGCAACATTAAACGTCTCAAAGCAGGCCCTGGCTTGAACACATTAATTTAGAAGGCAATGTGTTTGGTTAGATAAGGGAATTTTTTTTTTTTTTTTTTTTTTTTTTTTTACACTGCCACCAGGATCGAAATGAAGATCAGTATAACTCTGTCTGCATGGGCACAGATTTCAGAAAACAGCTTTTACCCTCATTCACCAATACAACCATTTGTTAATTCTGCTCCTTCCAAGTGACCAGGTATGTGCAATGTGATTGAAAAGGCTCTGGTTGGCTCAGTCCTGACTTGCACTCACTGTGCTATGACTTTAAGCAAGTGTCTTAACCTCTCTGAGCCTCAATTTCTACATGTGTAAAATGAGGGGGTGGAGGTTGCTAATCTATTGTTGTGAGTTGAAGACTCTACCAAAGCAAAATAAATGTAACAATCCCATTGCCTAATGATGCTGACAACCAGAGACTTTTACCCAAAAAGAAAGCTGTGATATCATATCCAAAGTAGCTCTTAAATATGTCATTCCAAACTGAAGCTGCAATTGAGTGATGGCTCGTTCTAGAACTCTAAGTCGAATCACCTCTGAAACTCTAAGGTCATTGTATAACTAGGTGGCAAGTATGTTACGTAATTGAAGGTCCATTTGTTTAGCCAGTAGTTTCAGGCGGCCTGAGGTAGAACACTTTGAATGCTTGTATGTTCATTCCCTCAATGTTCATCTCCTCAAATATCTATTGAACGCCTACTATGTACCAGGTTCTGCAGACAAGACGTTTCTCCTGGAATCCTATGCCTTCTCCTCCCTCCCAATCCCTGACTTTCCCCCTTTCCCTTTCTTCTTTGCTTGTGGTTTTGTTTGTGACCTCAGATGCAAAGGATTGAGTGAAAGGTACTTCTTGGTTCATGGTATGGTATCACAGTTGGTCCACATGAGGCTTGGTTTGTTTCATTCATTCATTTATTCCCAAAGCCCACTGCCATTTCCCTGCCTGCAAAGGTACCCATTCTAATGCTGTAAATATATACCTTTTAGTATGCCTGTAGTTTTGTAAAATATACATTGTCTTCTGTGCGCACACACACACACATGTATGTATTTTTTAGACAGTTTCGATCTGATACCCCAGGCTGGAGTGCAGTGATGCAATCGCAGCTCACTGCAACCTCTGCTTCTCGGATTCAAGTGCTTCTCCTGCCTCAGCCTCCCGAGTAGCTGGGACTGCAGGTGCCCACCACTACACCCAGCTAATTTTTATACTTTTAGTAGAGACGGGGTTACACTATGTTGGCCAGGCTGGTCTCCAACTCCTGACCTCAAGTGATCTACCTGCTTCAGCCTCCCAAAGTGCTGGGATTACAGGGATGAGCCATGGCGCCTGACCTGTGCTTATATTTTAATTAATTCAAATGGTGAGATGCTATATAGCCTATGCAGTTTCTTGCTTTTTTTTTCTTTTTTACCCATACTAGGGTTTTAAGATCCATGCATGCTGCTGGGGGTACATATGGTCCATTGCTTTTCACTGCTGCATAATACTCCATGGTGTGCATTCTCACGCTGTACCTCTCCTGTATCCCCCGGTGTCCTGCAGTTCTTCACCATGGCAAGTATTCCAGCAGTAACCTGCCTTGTGTGTGGCTCACTATGGACCTGTGTCATATTGTTCTGCCTAAAACACTCTTCTCCCTTTGTCTTTGTTTGTTTGTTTTTTGAGACAGAGTCTCACTCTGTTGCCCAGCCTGAAGTGCAGTGGCGCAATCTTGGCTCACTGCAACCTCCACTTTCTGGGTTCAAAGGATCTTCCTGCCTCAGCCTCCCAAGTAGCTGGGATTACAGGTGTGCACGACCATGCCCAGCTAATTTTTGTAGTTTTGGTAGAGATGGAGTTTTCACCATGTTGTCCAAGCAGGTCTAGAACTCCTGGCCTCAAGTGATCTGCCTGCCTCGGCCTCCCAAAGTGGTGGGATTACAAGCATGTGCCACCAAGCCCAGCTAATATTTGTATTTTTAGTAGAGATGGGGTTTTGCCATGTTGGCCAGGCTGGTGTCAAACTCCTGACCTCAGATGATCTGCCCGCCTTTTTCCCCCAAAGTGCTGGGATTACAGGCATGAGCCACTGCGCCTGGCCCTAAGCTCTATTTTTCTATTTTGTAAAATGTGAATCTTTCAAAGTCAATACATTATTTTCTAACTACATAAAAGTGAATAAAATGCTATGAGCTTATTTGGTTGGTTCCTTGGCAAACCTAGAAGACCTTCTACATCCAAACTAGTACTGTGACTTTCCAAGATGCCCCCTTAGAGGGAAATCATTACACCAGGGACAGTGTCCTCAACTTTTCTGGAACTTTTCATTGGAAAAAAGAGAAATCTCCATAGCCCATAGCACATTCTTTGGAATCTTCCCAGAGTGGGGGAGGGAAAGGGCTTTGTTTCTTGAAGGCAGATTTGATTTTTGGAAACAGCTAAAAGCTACTTGGCAGCAAGTGTAGTGAATGAGGTGGGTGATCAAACTGAATAATATTATTTTTGGTTCCAAACAAGGTGTGACTATAAAGAAATGAGGCTGATTTTGTTGTATGGCACATAAACTGGCTCAACAGCAATTCCAATAGAGGACTTCCAAAAATGCTGTGGTCTTGGCAAGAAAAAAATATTTCTCCACCCCAGTACACACACACACACACACACACACACACACACACACACACACACACACGGCATCTGACTCAATCTATAGACAAGGAAAATCAAAAGCCCTTGGAATGTATTTTAAAAACCAATTGTGCAAGTATGGGATGGAAGAGATCTGGCTGGGCAGCCATTCTTGCAAAAAGCTGTCAGGGTTGTAGTTAGCCAGAACATGGAATTATCATACACTAACGAGTGTGATGTGGCTGCTCAGCAGGCATCTGCATCCTAGGGTTGCTCTGGCAGAGGTCCCAGGCCTCTGCGGGAACAGAGACACCCACTGGCTACTCTGTTCAGGCTCTCCCTGCCATGGGCTCAGCTACAGGCCTGGCAGCACAAGAGGACCACTGGCCCACTGGAGCCCGGCTCATGAAGGAGCTTGTGAACACTGTTTGATGTGTTTGGAAAAGCAGGCAACCCAGAGGAGGTTAAGTGTCAGTGACTGAAAGTTATTGCGAAAAGGGAGCTGTGTGAAAACTAGTGCCCTCTTAGTCTCTGTTTTTGTTTGTATAAATGTAAGGGGTACAAGTGCGGTGTTGATTCATGGATGTATTGTGTAGTGAAGTCTGGGCTTTCAGTGTAACCATCACCCAAACAGTATACATTGTACCCATAAATAATTTCTCACCCCTTACTCCCTCCCATCCTCTCACCTTTCCCGGTCTCCAGTGTGTATTATTCCACTCTCTGTGTTCACGTATACTTGTTATTTAGCTCCCACTTATAAGTGAGGACATGCAGTATTTAACTTTCTATTTCTGAGTTGTTTTACTTAAAGAATGGCCTCCAGTTCCATCAGTGTTGCTAAAAATATGAAACACTTCACAAATTTGCATGTCATTCATGTGCAGGGGCCATACTAATCTCTGTATCATTTGATTTTAGTATATATGCTGTCCAACTGAGCACGGCCATCTGAATCTCAGGATGCTCTTTATGGAAGAGCCAGAACCACAGGAGGAAATAATAGGAAGGCAGGTTTAGGCTCACCCTAGTAAAGACTGATTCATATTATAGAATTGTATGTTCAATACAATTTCTTGTGTGTGAATATACATATACAGAGGGGAGTAAAAGACTTGAAAAATATAAATATTTAATAGTGGATTTCTATGTGGTATGGAATTATGGGGCAAACATCATTTTCTAAACTTTACATAATGATGTGTTGTTAGCTTTTCTATTATCTGTATTTCTTTTGTAATAATGTTTTTCCTTTAAGGAATGGATTTGCTAAGAATTTGAGGTATCTAACAACCAAATAGCCTACTTTGTGACCTAGTGAGAGCCCTGCCTTAGGAGGTAATCAAGCAAATATTGTGGAATGAACTATCAGGTACCTTCTAGCCTAGGGACTCAGTGTCTGTTATGTTAGGAATTAACCTTATTTAAGTACAGCTAGTGCTTGACTTGACCACGGTCGGGACCGTGGACCGGTCGTTACACGATTTGATCGTAAGTTGAGTAGGCTATGTGTACAGTTGAAATGGTGCACGCGGAGATGGCAGTGCTGCTGGAAGCTGGTCCGCACTGTCGTACGCCCAGCTGGGCAACGTTTGCGCTGCCAGACGCGGAGCAGTCGTGGCTAGCGATTGTGGTCGTAAAGTCGAATGGTCGTAAGTTGCATAGGTGGTAAGTTGATCAATACCTGTACCAGAGTTGAGTTGGTGGAAGTTCACACATGCATCTGATGAGGAAGAGGCCTTCCAACACAATGGGGCAACTTCCCAGCTCCCAGGCTCTTCTAAGAAAAAATACTCATCTTAACATAATTCAAGTCTAGAAACTTTAAATCAAAGGCTAGAATCAGGCCAAGTGCAGTGGCTCACATCAGTAATCCCAGCACTTTGAAAGGCCAAGGCGGGTGGATCATTTGAGGTCAGGAGTTCGAGACCAGCCTAGGCAACATAGTGAAATCCCTTCTTTACAAAAAATAGAAAAATTAGCCAGGCATGGTGATGTGTGCCTGTCGTCCCAGCTACTTGGGAGGCTAAGGCATGAGAGTTGCTGGAACCTAGGAGATGGAGGCTGTAGTGAACCAAGATTGTGCCACTGTACTGCAGCCTTGGTGACTAAGGGAGGCTCTGTCTAAAAAAAATAAATAAAAGGGTAGAATAGAGCCGGGTGCAGTGGCTCACGCCTGTAATCCTAGCTCTTTGGGAGGCCGAGGTGGGTGGACCACAAGGTCAGGAGCTCAAGACCATCCTGGCCAACATGGTGAAACCCCGTCTCTATTAAAAAGAAAAATAAATAAATAAAAATGAAAGGGTAGAATCAACACGTCAAAGATGAAAAGCCACTAACTAGGTATGAATCTCAATTTCGAACTAGAGCAATTAAAAATTACATAGAGGGATAGGAAAAGGCAGGGACAAAAAGCTAAAAGAGACAGTCTTTGATACATAGTGCCAAGAGGATATGATAGATTTTCCATGTTTTATACATGTGTATGGTTATCCAGTTTAATCTCATCCACGTAGCTGAAGCCAGCTGGTCATGGACGTGGCAGGGGAGTTGTCTTCCTGTCCTGCTCACTCAGGCTGCATGGCCCATAGCTACAGACAGAGTACCAGGACAGCAGAAACACTGGCTGCCTGAGGTCATGTTCTGGAGCCTGAAGCATGTCAAATACAACCTTATGCTGGAAAAGTTCTGAGAGGCCTTGGAGGTACAGCACATTCATGCCACCAGCTGGGCAGAGGGACCAGCATTTACTGCCTTTTGGGTCCAATGGTGCCACACAATCTGAGTAACAAAGAGGTTAGAAATTTTGTCCTCATCTTCCATTTGACAATAGGGAAACAGGTCTAGGGAGAGGAGGCGGATGAGAAGGGTGTGCGAAAACTGATAATCTCCTTCCCCTCCCAGAGAGGAGAAATGGACTTTAAGACAGTCCTCTCCTGCTTGCAGGAGCAAAGCTTGGTCTCTGAGCCACAAATTATTTTTTGCCACATCAAATAACAACATTTCCATGGAATGACAGGGAAAGCTATTAGATGATAACTGGACTTTAAATCCTTTTTCTGGGCTGGTGTTGCTATATTAGACTCTGAATCCAAGCAGCAATCCTTTGCAATGTGTAGGTTTCATAAACCAAAGCCCAAAGGCTCTTACAAACTCCATTCAAATACACGAAGAATGATGGTTTAAAAATAAAGACAACTGGCTTCTTTCCCCTTCAAGTCTTACCCACCGTTACAAATCACTGAGATCATATTAACACATTACAACTGATTGTAGTCTTATCTTCGCTAAAACCAACTGAAGGAAATGCTAAACCAAACATTTCCAATTTGCGTTTGTGAGTGTTTCTGCAAAGGACGAAGATGGATATTGGAAAATTGAGCTCTGCAGGAGACTGACAGAAGTGTGTTGGTGACAGCAGGAGAGGGGGTACAATAAGTTGTGAGAAATTACACCTTCTGCTTCCCGCATGGTGACCTCCTGCCATGGGACCGAAATCGGAGAGCCTGACTGGGACCACCTCACAGAATCAAAGGGGACGTCCCCGTCCATTCCTTGACCTTTGCTCACACCCCTTCCATGCATCTCACCCTGTCTTTCTCATATGTATCAGGTGGGAGTTGAGTTTTCACCCTTTAGAAAGAATTAACAATTTCTCTATTGACCTGACCTGGCAACAGGGCAATGTGCTAAGCATTATACACATTACAAAAATGGAGGGTGATTATTCCTGGGATCCCTCGGCAGCAGAATGTCTGAGTATCGACATAAGTAAATGCCATTATTATTACAATGTTGTATGTATAAAAAAAATTTTTTGAGACAGAGTTTTGCTCTGTCACCCAGTCTGGAGTTCAATGGCATGATCTTGGCTCACTGCAACCTCCTGCCTCAGCCTCCTGAGTAGCTGGGATTACAGGTGCCTGCCACCATGCCTGGCTAATTTTTGTATTTTTAGTAGAGACAGGGTTTCACCATGTTGGCCAGGCTGGTCTGAAATTCCTGACTTCAAGTGATCTTCCCACCTTAGCCTCCCAAAGCACTGGGATTACAGGCATGAGCCACCGCACCTGGCAAAAAACAGATTTCGAGTTTTAATACTGGGCCATGGTTGATGAAAAGCCAGTGTTGTAATTAGTACTGGTGCCAGAATCTCAGTTCCATGAGAGCAGGGCTCAGTTCTGTTTTGTTTTCCACTGTCTCCAGCATCTGGTACAGTACCTGAAACCCAACAGGTACACAAAACCTACTTGTTGAATAAATGAATGTTGAAGAAGCTCACCTGAGGGCAAGAGTGAGAGTTGTTTTGGGTTTGCTGATGATAACTTCTGCAACCTGACCCAGAGCAATGGCTGCCCATGCCATGCAGCAGCCCCTGTGGAGAAAGGCAACTCAGCAAATCTGAGACAGCAGCAAAGAAGCTGGGGAGTGATTTCTTTGCACTGTTTGGGCTTTCCTATCTTGAGTTGGGAGAAGGAAAAAGATAAATGGAGCTACTGTACCTGATTTACACAGAGGATTCCTATTTGGCAAAGCATTTTTAGCAAGTAAAAGCTGTAAAGAGAGACTGGACCAGGGAACTCTTTTGAGATACCTTTGGTTTCATAGACAAGATACTCCAACCCAAGGTTTGGAAATGGAGATTGTGGACTGGGAGGGGGTGGCTCTAATTGGTGCCTGGAGTCAGAATTGATTTCCACCCAGAAGGAAGACAGGGAGGTGGGTTTCAAGTATCCTGTTGGAGCCTGATGAGAATATATTGGATAGATAGTTTAGCGAGAAGGAAAAAAGGCATTGCACAGTCACCATAGATGATGGTTTGCAAAAAAGAGCCAATACATTTTTATTTGAGCAATTTATTTTTTTTCCAAAGAAATACATGCAAAGAGAAAGAGAGAAAGAAAGGGAGAGAGTGAGACTGAAAGACATGGTAACCATGTTCTAGCAGCCAAACATAGGAAAATAATTTGGCACAACTTGATGTTTTTTTTTTTTTCTTTGCAAAAGGACAATCTATATACTACCACTAAAATTTAAAACCTTCCTCCAAAACAGACCATTTGATTTTCAAAAACATAACACAAGGTTAGTCCTCTACTTAATGGCTGGAGGAGGCATACAGGATAAAAAAAATAGAAAAAAATAAAGTGGTTCCCTTTATCGAGGAAGACCACAGGGTGCAGTAAGGCAGCACATGTGCTGGGCACCAGGCAGTCAGTGCACCAGGAAGAAGAAGCACACCACCGAGATGGCCATGCTAGTGAGAAGCTTCAGTGGGTAATGAGCATTCCCGAGGTTGTGAGAGGTGCTTATCTCCTTGTCCTTCGGAATCACCTGCTGCTTGCTTCCAGGAGCATCATCCACATCCAGATCATAGGCCAGTTCTGTCAATCAAAAGAGAAGGATTTGAAATGCAAGTCTACCCACAGCCTCAGTATAACACTACCCACAGCTCGAGCATGTGTCTAGACTGCTGGAAAGCCTCAGCTTTGATTCCCCTTTTATGGGAGAGGAAAAGGCCACTGTGAGATGGGAAAAAGAAGGATGTGTGTGTTGGGGAGGGGTGGAAGGAGATAGCCAGAAGTGCTCCTTCCAGAGAGCACAGCAAGGGGGAGTGGGAAGCGAACAGGCTTCACCCCACTTTTCCTTGGCTGCACCCACACTGCAGGATGCACACTGGCCCTTTCCAACATCTCCTCCCAGGCAAGGTTTTGCTTGAAGGGCATTTTCACCAGATCTTATGGGTATCAAAACATAAGATGCCATGTGGTTGACTATACCATGTGGGTGTGTTCTTGTATGTATGTGAGCTGGTCGGGAAGAGGGTGCTGTGGGTTCCCAGTGTACCTTTCTTAGGCCCTGAACCTTATACACATTTCCTTATTCTGGGAGCTTTCCTTTAATTAGGGTTGAGGATAGGTAGTTTGCTGTTGAAAGTTGTTTTATTTTTCCAAATAATTCTCCTTTTATCTCCAAGGTCTTTTCATCCCCTCCTAGAAAAAATACTCGCAAAAAAGCAAAATTGATCAAAGCATAGACTTAAACTGACACCAAGTGAATGGGGAGTAAGGAGAGGCTAATGGGCAAGGGCCTTTCATTCTTTGACCACGTACGATTTATGATACATGTTCATGATTCTGAAAAGAAATCAGGGTGTTATTTAGCTTGCCCTAAAGCAAAGGTGCCCCCAGAAGGCAAACCTAAGAAAGACAGTGGTTTATCAGGGAATTCAAGATGGCTGGCCCTGGCCCAGGGCTCAATTTCTTTCAGATTTGCTTTTCCAGATTTAGAGATCAAATCTACTCCCTTGGCTCTTCTAGACTCCATTGCCAATGTTGCTATTTCAATATATTGTGATGGTGATGTGATGTGAGCAATTTCACCAGCCAACTATCTGGTAGCCAAGGGAGCTGGAAAGATCCTTTGGGACACTGAGAAGCCCAGCAACAGGCACAGAGGAAATGACTGGGATTCTACAAAGGGAAGGAAGGAAGAGGAAGGAAGAGCTTCTCTTACAGGGGATGAAACACTCAGCAAGTCACAGGAAGAAAGTGTGGGGACTCAGCTGGTCCAGCACAGAGCAGGGCTCAGGACCAGCATTCTGCTACGGCTTGCACTAGTTAGGGCAGGCAGCAAGGTCAAAGTGATCAAAGCCAGGGAGTCTAATTTCATAGACTGTGATACCAATTTCCAAAAGGTCTATTGCAATCTACACTGCCACCAGCAATGATGAGAGAACCAATTGTATGGCACCTCCATAGAAAAAAGACATTTGTGTTAATATAAGGTGATATCTTAAGATTTCTTTAATTTGCATGGATTTGATTGCTAGCGCAGATAAACTTTTCCTATGTTTTAGTTTACTAATTATATTCCTCAATGCATAGTTTTTACCTTTTGCCTTTTTATGTAGTGGGTATTGATATTTTTCCTATTCATTTTTATAATATATATTTTGTTGAACTTTTGTCTACAATCTTTATACAACTATTTTCTCCATTTTGTTATTAAATATAACCATTTTTGGTGGCTGTAGAAAGAAATGATGCCCTAACTTTTAAGATATATGAATCTTGGGTCTGGTGCAGCGGCTCACACCTGTAATTCCAGCACTTTCGGAGGCCGAGGCAGGTGGATCACCTGCCGTCGTGAGTTTTGAGAGCAGCCTGACTAGCATGGTGAAACCCTATCTCTACTAAAAAAAAAAAAATACAAAAATTAGCTGGGTGTGGTGGCAGGCACCTGTAATCCCAGCTACTTGGGAAGCTGAGGTAGGAGAATCGCTTGAACCCGGGAGGCAGAGGTTGCAGTGAGCCGAGATCGTGCCATTGCATTCCAGCCTGGGCAGCAGAGCAAGACTCTGCCTAAAAAAAAAAAAAAAAAAAAAAAATATATATATATATATATATATATGAATCTGGTTACATTTTACTGCTTTAAAAGCACAGAGTTTTTCTTCCTGAGTGCTCATAATAATCCAAATCAAATTTTCCAGGAAATCCTCTTACCCAGGGAAAAGCAATTGAGCAGACTATAATCTATATTCCCTCCCTTCCAAAATAAATACCTATAAACAAAAAAATAAAAAGAGAAAAAGAACAAAGAGCAATGCTCTACTTGGAAATCAGACCTCTTTCTTTGAAAGGTGAACTATGCAGGGTGCATAGAGAAGGCCGAGGTCAGCTGTCAGTCGGCAAGGATAGCACAGGCTTAGGTCACGATCGGGTTTCACCAAAGTGGGGGGCACATATGGCTAGATCTGTTGAAAGCCCAGCCTTGGTTCTCACAGCAACGTTTCAAGTTAAATGAAGAGGAGTATTTTTAGGGTTGACCTGAATGAGAGCACTCTCAGCATTGCTTTCAGATTCCTTTTCTGGAGGGTGCCCCCTTGCCCAACATAAAGATGAAACAATATCTATTAATGTCACTGCCCAGCTCCTACACTGTTTCTTTCTTCAGATCATCTGCTAACTTTCAACAGTTTTGTTTACTGTAGCAGTTATGGCAAACCCAGAAGTTTTGTTAAATCCAGTTGTTTCTAATCTTTTTTTTTTTTTTCTGCCAGTTAAGACCTTTTCTGATTTTGTTTTGTGTTTTGTTTTGTTTTTGAGACAGGGTCTTTCTGTGTCACCCAGGCTGCTGTACAGTGGTGTGATCACGGCTCAATGCAGCCTCGATTTCCTGGGCTCAAGCGATGCTCCCACATCAGCCTCCCAAGTAGCTGGGGCCACAGGCATGTGAAATCCTGCCTGGTTATTATTTGTATTTGTATCTGTATTTTCTAGAAACGGGGTTTTGCTATGTTGCCCAGGCTAGTCTCAAACTGCTGAGCTCAAGCGACCTGCCCACCTCAGCCTCCCAAAGTGCTGGAATTACAGGCGTGAGCCACTGCGCCTGGCCTTCATTTGTTATTTCTATCACTTGGGCCCTGTATTTTGAAATTATAGTAATGACCCCCAATTACTGAGTCCTCACTGTAGTCCAGGCACTGTGTTAAACTATTTCTGTACATTATTTCATTTAAGTTAACCATCTTAATGATGTTATAATGTAGGTACTATAATTCTATAATTCCCATTTTACTGGAGAGGAAACTCAAGCTCAGATTAAGTATTTTGCCCATATTCACACAGCTGGTAAGGGGTAGAGAGCTATTTGAGTCCAGGTCTGACTCTAAACCTCATGTGAAGCTATACTGCCTCTTGAAAAATTCTGTGAATAAGTAGTAATGGATTCTTTAAATAAACTACAGTGAATAAGCAGTAATGGATTCTTTCTTGAAAACAAATAAACTCCATTAGTGAAATACCCAGTGCCAAAGAGAACTTCCAAAAAGCATGAGAGCAAAGTCACTGTTTCCACATAAAATTGACCACATACTTGATTAAGTAGGGTTGCTAAACTTTTTGAAATCCTGAAAAGCACTCTGGATTTGGGCATGGGAATTATCCTATCAGTTCTATTTCCCTGAAGAAATCAACAATGATGGCCAAGGCCATTGGATACCACAACCACAAAGCTGGGCCAAGTCTTCTACCTCCAAAAGACCCCCAGGAATATTCAGAATGCTATCTTCCTGTGTTTCCTAAGCTATGGCTGCAGGTTTCCTGAGGCTCTTCATTCAGCAGCAGCAAAAGTTTATCACCCAATTTCATAGCCAGGCACCTGTGGCTTATAATTGATGGGAATCCCAGCAAAGCCACTCTACGCTGGGGTCACCATCATGAAGATTAGAGATAAAGGGAATAGCTTAGTACAACAAGAAAGTATTATGGATACAGAGGAAATGGGATTTTTGGTCAAAGATAAATACAGACATTTCTGGATAGGGGAAATGTAATCCAATTTAATTCAACAAACAAAACTAGCCTATGATGTCTCAAGCATCACAGTAGAAGTTTAGAGAAGGACTTAGTGTCTGCCTTCACAAACCCCTTCACTGGCAAGGGAAATTGATCAAGAGGCAATCCAATTAGCTACGTGGCAGAAAGTAGAAAGGACTCAGCTAAAGGCACAAGCAAACACCTCGGGGGTAGAAGAGAAAGAGATAAAAATTCCAAATAAAAAGATCTGGGAAGATGTCTTAAAACAATTGGGATATCCCACTACTGGGTATCTACTCAAAGGAAAAGAAGTCATTCTGTGAAAAAGATACATGAACACGCATGGTTATAGCAGCACAATGCACAATTGCAAAGATATGGATCTAGCCTAAGTGCCCATCAACCAACAAGTGAATAATGAAAATATGGTATATGTACACCATGTAATACTACTCAGCCATAAAAAGGAATGAAATAGTGTCTTTTGCAGCAACTTGGATGGAGCCGGAGGACATTATTCTAAGTGAAGTGACTCAGGAATGGAAAACCAAGTATCATATGTTTTCACTTATAAGTGGGAGCTAAGGTATGAGGACACAAAGGCATAAGAATGATATAATAGACACTGGAGACTCAGGGGAAAGGGCGGGAATGAGGTGAGGAATAAAACACTACATATTGGGTACAGTATCCACTGCCCAGGTGATGGGTGCACTAAAATCTAAAATTCACCACTAAAGAACTCATCCATGCAACCAGACAACACCTGTATCCCCAAAACTACTGAAATAAAAATAAAAAATAAAATTAATAATAATAGGGACATAAGCTACACCATGAAGGATGGACAGAATTATGGCAGTGGCTGAATGAATGGTTATTCCAGGCAGAGGACACGGCCTGACCAAAATCACCAAGCTCAGAGAAGGTCTGTGAGGCAGCAAGTAGCCACAGAATGTACATTGTTGTGGTGTGTGTGTATCTGTGTGTGTGTTGTTGCAGAAGAGGTGGTGGGTGATAAAAGGTAAGGCAGAAGACCAAGTAAGGGCCAAATCATGGTGGATTAGGAATGGTAAAATTATTCTGTGGGCAATAGGGAGCCGCTGAAGGTTTTAAAGTAAGCAAACACCACAATCTGATTTGTGTTTTTTAGAAAGATCATTGTTAACACTGTGAAAGACAGCTCTAAGAGGGAGAGACTTGTCAGACGTCTTGTGTTGAAATAAACAAGAAGCCTGTGGGAACAGTATCTGGGGATCAGCCAGTAGCAAATAAAGAGAAAAAAAAACCCTACAAAGAGGCTAAATCTACACCAAACCAGACACTTCTGTTTGCTACAAACCAGATGTATTATGGGAATCACCACAAACCCATTCTCTTTTCAATCATTTGTATTTTTATGTTTATCAGTGATTTTCCAGAAATGATTTTGTTGTATTAGGTACATATTATAAAATGCACATAAATTGTTTCTATCCTGAAATTGATCATCAATGGGAACCTTTTGGGCCAGTAAGGAGATTTTTCATGCTAAATCCAAAAATCTGTTTCTATTTGTAATCAGTTTAACTATGCCCAGAGGGTAGACCCAACATCTGTACTAATTACACACTCAGCCCTGACTCTCATTTCACCTTCATGTCCTTTTTGTTGCAGATTAGATAATCCTTTTTAAAATAATAGTCAGTCATTAAGGTCTGCATTTTTTCTTGTGCTGAAAAGTTTGTCTGCATTGGAAAAAGCAATAAATAGAGAGCCCTCCATCTTTGGTTATTCAGCGTCTCCTAGCAGAGTCCCTAGGAAGCTTGGTCTTAAATTCCTGGCCTCAAGTGATTCTGTGCATCTTGGCAGTCTGGAGCCCTGGGTTCCAAGCCTAGTTTAGCTACTGACTTATTATTTCACCTTAGAGAAGTCATTTCCTTCTTTTCTGGGCCTCATTTGCCCCATCTGGTAAATCAAAGCATTGAACTGCATGACATCTAAGTTTCCTTCTAGTTTTATTTCTTTCTGACTCCAAGGCTCTTGCAGCCCAGTGAAGGACACAGCCTGCTGCAGGCTGTAATCATTCCTCCACCTGCCGCAGCCAAGGTGGCTGTCCCTGACAGGGCCTCCATAAGCAAGTTGGGTCGATCAGTTGCTTCTCTTAGGATGTTTCTCTGGTGATGTTCATCAGCTACTAAATTCTGAATTCTCTTTTTTATTGAGCTGTTTTTTAATCTTGGATAACAGATCCTGGCAATTCATGCAGGATCGTTTCTGTTTTGCTTTTAAACCCTGGCATAACAGCTTCCATTGAACCCAGTACACACAGAGCTTTGGGGGAGAAGTTGCTGGACCTGGGGTGCATCAAGCAGGCATGGACAGGCATGCACAGGGGGATCTGGGAGCCAGGAAGACAAGCCTTTGGGCCCTTACAAAGCCACTGGAGTCTTGAGCACATAATAGGAAGCAAATGCTCACCCTCTGAGGGCGTGGGCTTCAAGGAGGATGATGCATTGCTATGGGGGCTTCACCCATATCAACAGGAGGGCAGCCTGAAAGCAGTGCTGCTATGAACATGCCAGGAGTGAGACGCTGATGCTGAGCCAAGCATGGGGGTTTCTTCCTTGCCAAGCTTGCACCAGCAGATGGCTTCAATCTGGCCCTAATATAGCAACAGAGCAATACTGCTATCTCTGTGTTTTGCATTTGCTATGTACAGTTGTCCTTCAAGACGTGACTACGTGAAACCTCAGGGCATTGCTTGGCAAACCCCAGAGGCTGAAGCTGGGGAAAATCGCTGGAGAAATCACATTCATTGCAGTATTGCTCACTCTGCTGCCTGTTCCCACAGAAGCTGTTGGGCTCTGCCATTTGCTCCTGAATCCAAAACAGACCCTGGTTTCCTTGTTCTCCCTTCAGCACAACCCTCTTTGCTGCCACCTCAATACCTCCTCTTTTGTGAATTTTTAGATGTGAAATGACTACTTAGAGTTTAAAGCAGAAGAAAATGACTTTGCCAATGATCCTTGGGTCTCTGGGAGTCTAGATTTTCTTCTTCTTAGATCAGATAAAGAGGAAGAGGAACACTTGAGACCTCTGGTTTTTAATTGGCCTAATGGAACTCCTTTTGGGAATGGGCTCATTTCACAGTCGGTTTTTTTTTTTTTTAGACAGTCTTGCTCTGTCACCCAGGCTGGAGTGCAGTGGTATAATCTTGGCTCATGGCAACCTCCACCGCCAGAGTCCAAGTGATTCTTGTGCCTCAGCCTCCTGAGTAGCTGGGATTACAAGTGCATACCACCACTCTTGGATTATTTTTGTGTATTTCATAGAGACAGTGTTTCACCATGTTGTCCAGGCTGGTCTTGAACTCCTGAGCTCAAGTGATCTGCCTGCCTTGGCCTCCCAAAATGCTGGGATTACAGGTGTGAGCCACTGTGCCCAGCCCACAATCTGCCTTTTTGACAAAGAAATGAATTGCTGATTTTGCCCATTAAATGACAGTAACACCTAGGAATGATCCAGTGGCCTCTCCTAGAAGAGGGTTTGGGCAATGAATTGTCTGCTTCATTTCTTATGGCTCATTCCAGTCTGCAAACATCCTTAGTTACAACAATGGGATGTTGAAATAATACAATGAATTTTTCCCATTAGCTGAGGTGTGGCCTGTCTTATTGTAGGCCTCTGTTTATCAATCTGCAGTGTGTGTATTTTCAGATTACACTGCAGTGGGTTGTAGGTAGAAGCAAGCCATGGCATGCTTCTTCCTAGGGAATTGGGGGAAAGCACTCTATTTTATACTAAAACATGCAATGCTAATGATGGAACAGAAATGTATTACTTTGAAAGTCACTGAAGACTTCATCAGACATTTCCTGTTTAGCAGGGTATATCTCAGATCCTCAGGAGTAAGGATTCACTCTCACTCTTCTCTGATGTATGGGGTGATTTAGGTAGAAAAATCTTAAAAACGCTGTTAGAGACTGGGCACGGTGGCCTACACCTTGTCATTCCAGTATTCTGGGACGCCAAGGAGGGTGGGTTGCTTGAGCCTAGGAGTGTGAGACCAGCCTGGGCAACATGGTGAAGCCTTGTTTCTACAAAAAATAGAAAAGTTAGCTGGGCATGGTGGTGTGTGCTTGTAGTTCCAGCTACTTGGGAGGCTGAGGTGGGAGGATTGCCTGAGTCCAGGAGGTTGAGGCTGCAGTGAGCTGTGATTGTGCCACTGCACTCCAGCCTGGGTGATAGAGTAAGACCCTGTCTCAAAAAAACAAAAACAAAAACAAAAAAACACAGTTAGGCAACTTGGGTCACCTGGGCTTTGTCAACTACCACGTTGGACCTTCTGACTCACAAATTCCTAATGAGTGACTTAGTGTAGTCTTTTCTATGGCAACTTCCTTGTTAGGAGGGTAACATCAGTGATTGTCCTTAACTAGGGCTCAGACTGCTTCCTTTTTCTAACACAAATGTTTCCAGGGAGTTTCAACCACCAGCTATGCTTCACTATTATGTCTAGCCATTAAGAAAGAAACAAAAATGTCATACGGGCCACCACTTACTTATTTACATACTTATTTACTATTTATAAGGATGGGGTCTCACTCTGTTTCCCAGCGCAGTGGCACAATCATGGCTCACAGCAGCCTTGAATACTTGGGCTCAAGTAATCCTCCCACTGCAGTCTCCCAAGTAGCTGGGACTACAGGCATGTGTCACCACGCTTGGCTAATTATTTTTATTTTTATTTTTTGTAGAGACAGGGTCTTGCTCTGTTGCCCAGGCTGGTCTTAAATTCCTGGCCTCATGTGATCCTCCCTCCTCAGCCTCCCAAAATGCTGGGATTACAGATGTGGGCCACTGTGCCCAGCCTACCATATTGATTTAGGCACATCATGAATCAAATCATATTCCCAGGAACAGAACAACCCCATCCTGGAAGCACTGACAGTATCTGTGGGTAATGTGGATGTTGGGTCTCCTCGACCAGCCCCAGCATTCTCACCACCTTCCCCAGCAGTGTCCTGACCACTCCTCTGATGTCTACATGTCCTTCTTGCCTGGGACCGCCTAACAGCTCCACAGAAATCAAAGCTCATCAAAGCCTTTACTTCCCACAGAAAAGGTTATTTCATTCCCATGAGAAATGATGGGCCTAAGAGTCAGTGGAAGTGGAGGAGCTGGGGACAGAGACACTGTACAGCAAGGGCCAGGGAAGAAGATCAAGAGAACTGATCTAGAGAGGGCAAGGGATGGGAAGCACTTTAAAGACGGGTGGATCAACATGGCCAAATGTGTAGGGGTCAAGAAAAGTAAATACTGAAAAGAAGCCACTGTAGATGTTAAATAGAGGGTTATGGGTGATTTTTTCAAAGACATTTCAGTAGGATTGTTGGGTAACAAACCAGATGTAGCCATGGTGCCTGCCTGTCATCCCTGCTACTTGGGTTGCTGAGGTGGCAGGCCAGGAATTCAATACTGTATGCACTATGATTGTACCCATGAATAATCACTGTACTCCAGTCTGGGTAACACAGAGAGACCCATCTCTTAAAGAAAAAAGAAGACAGAGAATACTGAATTAAGGAGGGAGAGGGAGCTAACGTGGATTCTCTGAGAAGTCTGAGAGTGAGTGAAGTGAGGGGCATCTGCCACCCTGACTGTGCCTGAAGTGCATGGCAGTGCTCTTAGTGCCACAACACCTAACCAGTCTGTACAACCAAGTTTTGTTAGAAGGTGTCTCTAGAATTCCAAAGCAAGATGGCCTTTGAAGATACTATATTCTTGCTGTCGTTGATGCATTAACAACCTGTAATCAGATACACAAACAGATACTTGTATGCCAATGTTCATTGCATTGTATTCATAATATTCAAAAGGTGGAAACAACCCAAGTGTCCATCAACAAATGAATGGGGACACAAAAGGTGGTACATCCACTCAATGGAATATTAGCCCAAAAAAAAGAAATGATGTACCAATAAATGCCACCATGTGAATGAACCTCAAAAACATTACAGTAAGTGAAAGAAACCAGGCACAAAATCCCAAATAGTAGGTAATTCCATTTATATGAAATGTGCAGCATAAACAAATACATAGAGAAAGTAGATTAGTGATTGCTAGGGGCTGGGAGCAGGGAAAGGGTGAGTTACAGCTTAAAGGTTACAGTTTCTTTCTGGGGTGATGAAATGTTTTGGAAATAGTGGTGATGGTTGCACAACATTATGAAAGAAATTAACACCACTTAATTGTACACTTTAAAATGGTTCAAATGTGAAGAAAGGGGAACCTTTGTACACTATTGGTAGGAATGTAAACAACCACTATGGAGAACAGTTTGGAGGTTCCTCAAAAAATGAAAAATAAAACTACCATATGATTCAGCAATCATACTGCTAGGTGTATACTCAAAAGAAAGGGAATCAGTATATCAAAGAGATATCTATACTTCCAGGTTTGTCGTAGCACTATTCACAATAGCCCAGATTTGTAAGTAACCTAAGTGTGCATCAATAGATGAGTGGATAAAGAAAATGTGGTATGTATACACAATGGAGTACTATTCAGCTATAAAAAAGAATGAGATCCTGTCATTTGCAACAACATGGATGGAACTAGAGGCCATTATGTGTTGGTTTTTTTGTTTTTGTTTTTGTTTTTGTTTTTGTTTTTTTGAGATGGGGTCTTACTCTGTCTCCCAGGGTGGAGTGCAGTGGTGTGATCTCGGCTAACTGCATCCTCCACCTCCTGAGCTCAAGGAATTCTCCTACCAAAGTCTCCCAAGTAGCTGGGATTAAATGTGCACACCACCACGCCTGGCTAATTTTTGTATTTTTAGTAGAGATGGGGTTTTACCATGTTGGCCAGGCTGGCTTTGAACTGACCTCAAATGATCCTCCCACCTCAGCCTCCCAAAGTGCTGGGATTACAGGCATGAGCCACTGCACCTGGCTGTGGAGGCTATTATGTTAAGTGAAATAAGCCAGGCACAGAAAGACAAATATTGCATGTTCTCACTCATATGTGGGAGCTAAAAAAATAGATCTCATGAAGGTAGATTGGTAGTTAACAGAGGCTGGGAAGGGGAGAAGCAGGAGGAATGAAGGAGAAAACAAAATAATACAAATGTATTTATTACCACTGAACTGCACACTCAAAATTAATAAAGAATGCAAAATATATATTTGTATTTTACCTCAATAAAAAATAAAAATTGGTTAAAATGCCAAAGTTTACATTCTGTATATTTTGCCATAATTTAAAAAGAAAACGTGCACTAGAAACCAAGAGATAACAGCATCTGAGGATGCTTCTTAGTTCCTAAGGTGAGTGCACCACTACTCTGGTATCTTACTTTGTAGAGGGGTCTGTGTGTGAATGTACCTGATACCAAAGCATCCATGCCCAATGGTATTCTTTCTGTGCTTTGAAGGTCAAGTTAAGTTGTCCAAAAGAATGAAAAGGAATGTATATTTGAGTGCTACCCTGGAATAGTAGATATAGATAGCTCCTCAATTGGAAATGGGGAAGAGGGTAATTTTTACCAAGGATTTTAATCTGAGGCTGCATTTTTTTGAGACAGGGTCTGGCTTTGTCACCAGGCTGGAATATAGTGGCCCAATCATAGCTCACTGCAACCTCTGACTCCCAGGCTCAAGCCATCCTCCTTCCTCAGCCTATAGGACTACAGATGCACACCACCACACGTGGCTAATTTTTGTATTTTTGGTACATACACCATTTCACCATGTTGCCCAGGCTGGTCTTGAACTCCTGAGCTCAAGCCATCCATCTGCCTCAGCATCCCAAAGTGCTGGGATTACAGGCATGAGTCACCACACCGAGGCATGAGGCTGCATTTTTTAAGACACTTTTACACATTCTCAGGAAACTTACATTTGCTTTTGTAACTCATACAAAGGCTGCTAAGCTGAAACTGTGTTAAAAAAATAAATGAAAGCATGCACTCTGTCCTCATAACTTTTTAAAAAATTATTTAATGGTTTAGAGTCACAGAGCTCTGTTTACAATATAAAAATCAGGGATGACGCAGCTACAGAGGCATGCATCATTGGGCTTTGAGCACACAGAAGAAAAACGCAAAATGTCACTTATTGTAGCCAAGTCCAATTGCTGGTGAGGGGTTGTGGGAGTGAGGGAGTGGCCTTGCAGTCCCTCGGAGCCCAAGTATGTTAGGGCTTCATTAGTGTATCAGGGTTTTCGATATACTTGGATCGGAAAACCCCAAATCAGGGAACCTTTCATTTTTAATTAGCCATGATGGACCTTACCAAAAAAAAAAAAAAAAAAAAAAAATGGACCTGAGAACTAAAATGCATGCAATGCCCTGGCAGTGTCCAACAGCCAAGGAAGATGCTCATACAATAGCCAAAGGTCAGAATGGCTGAAGGCCCTGAAAACGCTCCATCCAGTAATCAACAGCAGACATGTATCTTTATACATAAAAAATGAACAGCCTCCCTAAGTTATTCCATTTGAATTTGTTCTTTAAGTACTCTCTGAGTATGAAATCTCTCCCGCATTGATAGGGTTTGGTTGTATCTCCACCAAATCTCATCTTGAATTCCCACCGGTTATGGGAAGGACCTGCTGGGAAGTCATTGAATCATGGGGGCGGTCTTTCCTGTGCTGTTCTCATGATAATGAATAAGTCTCAGGAGATCTGATGGTTTTAAAAACCAGAGTCTCCCTGCACAAGCTCTCTTTTTGCCTGCCAACCTCCACATAAGATGTGACTTGTTCCTCCTTGCTTTCCACCATGATTGTGAGGCCTCCCCAGCCATGCGGAACTGTAAGTCCGTTAAATCTCTTTCTTTTGTAAATTGCCCAGTCTTGGGTATGTCTTTATCAGCAGCGTAAAAATTGACTAAGACATTCATCATCAATGGGATTTAGAAAATTGAGACTATTTTCCCTTAATTTACTTGGAAGCACACATTGTCATCCTGGCTCCACCTCCTCTCTTCCCACCGTTGGACCTGCATGTCAGCGAGTGCCCATTCTCACATACATGCGGGTGCCATATCTTTTGATGCTGTCCATTTCTTCTCTTTCCTTCAGCTTCCCCTCACCGCCACCCACAGTCCTCAATACCTTAGCCACACAAGAGCCATTCCTCTCCAGTGGCCCATTGTCATCCAGGAAGAAAGAATGTTCCATTCTGTGATAGCTGGAACCAGAGAAAACTATTTTCCTGAAACATAAGTTGGAACACATTTCTCTCTTCCTCGAAATCCTTTTATGGCTCCCTACTGCATGTGGGATAGAGTCCTAATTCCTGAGCATGCCATTCATGAGCCTCTCCAGCTCATCCTTTCTTGCTTTTCAGTTTCAACTGCCCATATATTTCTCCAAGTGACATACGCTGCAGTCATACCATCCTGTTCAACATTTGCTGAAAATGCCGAGCGCTCTGGAGTTCCCATGTCTTTCTTCATGCTATTCCCTTAGCCTGAAATGGTCTCTCTCTCTCTCTTTCTCCCTCCCTCCCCCCTCTTTATCTCTCTCTTTTTCTCCCCTTCTCTCTCTCTGCTGTGTCTCCCTCCATCATTCCCCTCATTGTCTCTCCTTCCCTCTCTCTCTTTACCTTCCTCCCTCTCTCTACCTTCCTCCCCCTCTCTCTTCTCCTTCCTTCCCTGTCTCTTCCTGTCTTCCCTCCCTCCGTCTCTCTTTCCATCCTTTTCTCTCTCCCCCCTTTTTCTTTCTTTCCCTCTTCCCTTCTTTGTTTTTCTGTCTCTCATCCACCCTTTCACTCTCTTTTCTATTCACAATTGTGTCTTTCTGGGGTTTTTGTTGTTGTTAGACGGAATTTTGCTCTTGCTGCCCAGGATGGAATGTAATGGCACCATCTCAGCTCACCACAACCTCCACCTCCCAGCTTCAAGAAATTCTCCTGCCTCAGCCTCCCAAGTAGCTGGGATTACAGGTATGCGCCACCACGCCCTGCCCCACAATTGTATCTTTCAAGCCTCAACTTACATGATTACCTCTTACAGGAAGCCTTCCCTTCTCACTTCAACCCAAATTAACCACTTCTCTCTCTGAGTATTAATTGAATTGAACCTCTATTACAGCACTAATTTCCATCTGCCTCATAGTAGAGTTAGTCATTTCTATGTTCCTCTCCTCAACTAGACTGTGCTTCATTGAGGGAAGAAATTAACCTTATTCCCCCACTGTCACTCCCACACAGTGCTTGGCTTACACAGACACCTAAAAACATCAGTCATTCCATTGACTGACTAACTGGCTGAATGCAGGAATCAATGGCTACATGAATGAACACATATTCCTAAACTACTGAGAATGTGCAGGTGAAGTGCTACCTCCTTATAAGACATCCATCCCAAGGAGTGATCTCTACTAACTGATGATTTCCTTGGATAATGAGCCACCACAGATCCATGATGAACTCAAGAAAAAGGCATGGCCAGTGGTGGGCAGCTCAGGAAGCAAATGGCGGGACTCAAGCCCTGACCTCTAGATTCCAAGGCACTACTGAGCAATACCCAGTCCTCATTACCCACAGCATCAGTTTACCACACTCAGTGTGGATGGAATCCGTAAAGATTATGTTCTTACTCCCTTTTGCTGCCTGGAACTTGATGCCTTGCTATGTGAGCAGCTGACACATGCCGGCATTCTGTGTGCCATGCTGGGCGGGAAACAGGGTTTTTGATGAGTAGGTTCTATTCATTTCTTACTTGGAACCTTCATGATTGTGTTTCCATACATTTGACCCCTGTCCCAGCCTCGCAATCTACCCCCTCCCCCAGCTTCACCCCTCACCCCAGGCCATACCCTGCCCTTCCCATCGCCACTGATTCTCAAGTGCAGGGACTGCTGATTTTTTAAAGTTTCAGTGCCTGTCTCTGTGACATCAAAACACAGGCTCATTAATGAAGTCCCTCGCTTGGCTGTAACAATACAAAGCAATAAGACTTCAATCCCTGCAGTCACACATGCTGGCACCCTTTTCCCCTTGCAGAGGGCTGCAGGATGCTTGCCAGGAAAATACAATTACGTGCTGGCACAGGAAAAATGCAATTCCTTAACCTAAAAGTTCTGTGTTTTCATTCCCCCTCCTTTTCCATTTCTCTATTCACTTCTTTTTTCTCTTTCCATTGCTCTTTAAACTAATTTCCTGTATCCAATTATTCCCTTCTCGTCTGTCTAGTCCTTGTTTTACTAAATATTCTGTCTTGTCTCCATAATGCTCTTTTCCATAGCCATAGGCAAAGGACAAGGTTGGAATCCTCTGATAGGTTTTGAATCTTAAAAATGATTTTCTGTACCTCCCCCTTTGATTCAAACCTCTAGTCTGGGTTCAATTACTTTTAGAAGAGATTCCAGTATCTCCTTTAATTTCCTACCAGTTTCCATTCCCTTACTGTTCTCTTAGAACCTTTTCTGCCTCTTACCTCAGTTTCCCTCCTGTACCCCTCTAGCTCCACACGCATATTTACCTGATACTGCCTGCCTGTCTCCTGCCCCCAGCACCTGCCTGCACCCTCTCTGTCATTCCTCTTCTCTTTTTCTTCATCTTAGATTCTTCTTGCCCCATAGTCATGCCATTTTAGTTAATGCTGGTTCATGGCTTTGTCTTTCCTCTAAGGGGAAAACGATTTGGATTTAAAAGAAATTAAGAACTTTCTAAAAACACAATCTGAAAACTGGACTTAAAAGATAAAGAACTTTTATAATAATCAGTGCAACCTGGAAATTGCATAGGCTGGCCCTAGGCAGTGAGATCTATCTCTGGGAGGCAGTCCATGAGAGTTTGGACAGCCATTAGGTAGAGATGTTGGTGAAGGGATACAAATATGGAATGAGAGGATGAAGGTAAATAGCTTCTGATGACCCTTGCTAGCCCTAAGAGTCTAAGATTTCATTCAGGTCTTGAGAGGTCTCATGGCAGGGAATAAGGGTGAAGCCTTCAGAGTTAAAGTGACCTTTGCATTCCTCTCTTTGACACAGACCCTGTCTGGAGAGAAATCTAAAGAGACCGCTTTGCATCCTTTTCAAAGAAAGGGACCAGTGTCTTTTGGAGACCATGACTCACTTAGAGAGGAGGGCTTTATGTTTGTCAAGGAGCTATCTACCAAGACATAATTGTAGGAAATAACCACGGACCTGCCTGGAGTGAGGAGAAAAAAACACATAATCTACCCAGCTTATTAAACTAGAGGTTAATCTCAGGAGTAGTGTGAATATTTATCAACGAATAACAAATGTCCCTATATGGTATAGATGGTAGTATGAGGACACTGCCTATGGAGGAGATGGAAGAGCCAAATCAGCAACTGTTTACATTGGATTTTTCTCCCCCCCCAATAAGAAACTAATTCACAGGTAGTAGATATTTTGCTCAATGCAATCACGCAATGGCACCACTCAGGATCCAGGGGAAGAAAAGAAGAGGCATCAGATGAAGAAAATTCAATTTGGGAACATGATTAGGACATAAGTTAGAAGGAACCAACAGGAAGACAACTGAGGAGAAAAAGCTGGATGATCCTCATACAAATAGCTCTGTGGGCATTAGAACAAAGCAAGCAAGTGCAAAAGGAGGCCAGGAAAGGTAAAAAGATGCCAAATGGCTCAAACTCACAGCTATAAAGATATGAAAGGGAAAAAGGAAAATTCTACTACAAAGAGTGGCAGCCAGATCACTAAGCAGGAGTATAATAAGCAGCAGGAAGATATTGAACCAAAATAAAAAGAAGATGCAGTTGGCAAGAAATGAACACTTTAATTAAGTAGAGCCATTGGCAGCCCTGGTTCTTTACAACTAAGAAGGGACAGAAGTTTTCCATTTTGTTTTTACCTAACTACAGAATACATCACATGTGCCCATTAACCAAGACAAATACATCGTGTGATTGGCCAAGTTGAATTAAGAAGGAAAACGGCTGAGAAGGACAGGCATCATAGAAATGTCAGAAAATGAATGATGAGATTTCAGTATGAAATCTCACTTATTGCAGGGCCAATAAAAATCCATATTTCAACATATTAAAATGCAATCAACAACAACAACAAAAATGGATACAAATTGAGGCTTTATAGCCTGACATCTTACTTTTTTCCTGGAAATATGTGTTAAAAATACAAATATGATAAAAATAAGTACAACAACTGATCTGCAATCCAAAGGAAGACAGGACATAGGGTGGTAGTATCCATAGCCTGGTGAAAAGCAAATCAAACAATAAGTTAAATATTGATATGGCAATGCAGACGTGTTGAGGTGTAGCATTAGTAGTCTCATAGACTCCCTGTCATTTTATTCCATAGGGCTTTTCGCAAACCATTTAGGAAGAGATTAGACTAGAAGTACCCTTTGGAATAATAGCCCTAAACTAAATTTAAATGGATTCTTTTTTTCCATTTATATTTTTAACAACTTTATTAAGGTATACGTTGTATGCTACAGAATTCATAAAATTCACCCATTTCAAGTACATTTCAAGCACCGAATTCAATATATGTTTTAATTTACTGAGGTGTGCAACTATCACCATAATTCAATTTTAGATCATTTTCATTAATCCAATAAGATCCTTCCTGCCAGTTTACAGTTCATTCCTCAATGGATTCTTTTCAGTGTTTTCATCCTAAGCTTGCTATAGCATTCAATACTGCAGACTATTTTCTCTCTCTCTCTCTCTCTCTCTCTCTCTCTCTCTCTCTCTCTCTCTCTAAGAGAAAGGGTCTGTTGCCCAGGCTAGAGTTCAGTGATCCAATAATGGCTCATTGCAGCCTTGACCTCCTAGGTTCAAATGATCCTCCTGCCCCAGCCTCTGGAGTAGCTATATCTACAGGGACATGCCACTACGCCCAGGTAATTTTTTTGTTTTTCTGAGAAAGAGTCTCACTCTATCATCCAGGTGGAGTGCAGTGACGCAAACATAGCTCACTGCAACCTTGAACACCTGTGCTCAAGCAATCCTCCCACCTCAGTTTCCGAGTAGCTGGAACTATAGGCGTGTGCCACCTGGCAGGCTGACCACTCCCTGTCTTTAAACTTAGTGTCCCCCTTACACCACTTCCTTCTGGATCCTCCTCCTACTTCTCTGATCATTCTCAGATTCCTTTGCAGGCTCTTTGCCTCTGCTCATTTCTTTTTTCTTTTTTTTTTGAGACAGAGTTTCACTCTTGTTGCCCAGGCTGGAGTTCAATGGCGCAATCGCAGCTCACTGCAATCCCTGCCTCCCGGGCTCAAGTGAGTCTTCTGCCTCAGCCTCCCAAGTAGCTGGGATTACAGGCATGTGCCAACATGCCCAGCTAATTTTGTATTTTTAGTAGAGACAGGGTTTCGCCATCTTGTCCAGGCTGGTCTCAAACTCCTGACCTCAGGTAATCCATCTGCCTTAGCCTCCCAAAGTGCTGAGATTACAGGCGTGAGCTCATTTCTTAAAGATGGGTGTTCTCTCATCTATTCCTTGACCTTCACTCTTCTCATTTTACAAGTCTTCCTAGATGCTCTCATCTGTGTCCCTGGTTCTGTTTATCACTGAGGATTCCCAAATCTATCTCTAGCTCAGACATGTTTCTGGAGATCTAATTGCCCACTGGCCATTTCTACTTGGACATCTCTCAGACATTTCAGACTCAACATGCCACTGAAGGCCAGGTGTGGTGGCTCACACCTGTAATCCTAGCACTTTGGGAGGCCAAGGTGGGTGGATCACTTGAGGCCAGGAGTTCCAGACCAGCCTGGCCAACATGGTAAAACCCTGTCTCTACTAAAAATACAAAAATTAGCCAGGTGTGGTGGGGCACACCTGTAGTCCCAGCTACTTGGGAAGCTGAGGCAGGAGAATCGCTTGAACCTGAGAGGTAGAGGCTGCAGTGAGCTAAGATTGTACCACTGCACTCCAATGTGGGTGACAGAGCGGGACTCCATTTCAAAAAAAAAAAAAAAAAGCCACTTAAATAATGAATGCAGCATTTCTATTCTCAACTGCCCCTCCTCCAGGGTTCCCTTATTTCAGTAAATACTTCTACTATTGCCCAATCTAGAAACCTGCTAGTCACCCCCAGATTCCTCTTCGATTTTCACCCTCCAGCTCTAATTAATTACCCTGTCCTGTAAATTCTGCTTCCTTGATATTTTGTGAATTCTTCTTTCCATTACCATTATTTGCTACTGCTTAGATTGTGTTCTTATAATCTTTCACCTGGACTATTGTAACAGCTCCCCTGTCTTGTCCCCTCTCAAATCATCCTCCCTGAACTCTTGATAGAGTTCTTTTATTTTGTTAATTTTAAAACTACTCAACATGTGAATACCTTCTCAAAGCTAAAGATTCAAACAATGCCTAAGTATATACAGTAACAAAAGAAAGTCCTCTTTCACCTCCCCTCCTAGCACTATCCAAGGGTAATTACTGGTAAATGTATTTTCCATACATATGCATACGTAGGCTCAGACTGTAATGTAATGTCTTAGAAATCTCTGCCTGTTCATACATGTGGAACAACCTCTTTCTTTTTCATCACTGCAAGGAATTTCGTAGTATTAAAATAACACAATTAACCATTTTCCCACTGATGGGCTTTTAGGTTCTCTCTCATTTCTCCATGTATAAACAATGCTGTAGTGAACATCCTAGAACATACCACCTTTGGGTATTTTGAGAGAAGGGAGACTAATGTATTGTTTTCTTCAAAAATGATGTCAAAAAGATTATGTAGAGGAGGATCTCAAGGAAATATTGTGATGACAAAGTTTTTCTTTGAAATACCATCTTACAATGCTATCACCCTAATGCAACTGCTATTAAAAAATTTGCATTTGAAACAAACAGCATTTTCAACATCTGACGAATCTGACTGGGCACAACTGCTGTAGTAGATGATCTGGGAGTCACTGACTCACCACTGACTATGACTTGGCAATAGAGTGCTTTTATAAAAAACAAACGAACAAGCAAAACCCAGCATGACACGAGGCTACATTGGTTGGATTATGGAGCAAATCCTAGTATGTGAGCTACCACTATGGTCCTTGGTTGAACCCATTTACAATATTTCATTTTTATTTTCACAGTTTTAAGATGTCGAGAATACTTGTTGGAGAAAATAACCCAAATGATTTAAGAGGGTGGAGAATACGTCTTTTGAGGAAGTGCTAAAGGAAATATAATTGTCTGGTGACCTTGGATTCACTTCCCAAAGTGGTGACATTTTGGACCTGAGACCCACTTGACTGAGAATTTTTAATGCCAGCAGTAAGTTCATTGCTCAGCCCGCAATCCACAACTGCGTAAGAAGCAGGCAACAATATAAAGAGAAAATCAAAATGAGCAAATTGTAATTAGGTATGCAATGTCATCAGAAAAAGCAATTTACTAAAGGGATTACAATGATTAAAGATGCATTCCCCTTAAATAAAGATTTTTTTTTTTTTCTGATTGATTCGTCCCAATTGGTTCTCCCTATGCCATGCAGAATTCTGGTTGGACAGCAATTTCTGGTTGTCTTTTTAATTTATCTGCCAAGAGATTAGAGAAAGTAAGTTGAGCCTTTCCAGTCACTATAATTTCCTCACAAATGGAAGGATTATTAACAGAGGGCTATGGAGACAGATTATAGCTTAGGTCACCCAGGGGAGAAATGTGAAGCCCCTTTTGACTAACAACAAGTTAAGTAATCTGCAAATCTTTTTTCTTCAATATGAAGCCTAAGACCAAGTTTAGGAGGTTCCCTTTTCAATTTGAACTTTTATTTTTTTTCTTTTAGTCTCATCTTTCTCATGCTTTGGCCAGGCAGCATTTAGAGGGTGTGGGGCCCTGAGAACAGACTCAGACAGCATCCTTCATCTTCCAGGCTCTCTCACCTACCTTCTTTATTGTACTACTTTTTCTTTTCCTTCCTCTATAGCTTCTTTCTCTAAAATCTCTTCTAACCCTTACAATTTCCTTTTTGGAGTACCTTTTTGGGGGAAGATAGATAGGGTTGAAAACATATCAAATTCTGGATGCTGATCTTCGTCACCATTACCTGAGGCCTGATAGAAACAGTTTGGTTTAAACCTGTCATCATGAATAAGCCCTTAAAGTGGATGAGTGGTGGGTGTGGCAGCCACAGCTGAAAGGAAGGGTTTATATTGAGTATGTTTAGTACAATATAATTAATTAGTTAATTTATGTAACAATTCTTTTTTTTTTTGAGACTGAGTCTCACTCTGTCACCCAGGCTGGAGTTCAATGCTGTGATCTTGGCTCACTGCAATCTCCACCTCCCAGGTTCAAGTGATTCTCCTGCCTCAGCCTCCTGAGTAGCTGGGATTACAGGTGCACGCCACCACATCTGGCTAATTTTTGTATTTTTAGTAGAGACAGGGTTTCATGATGTTGGTCAGGCTAGTCTTGAACTCCTGACCTTGTGATCTGCCTGCCTCGGTCTCCCAAAGTGCTGGGATTACAGGCATGAACCACCTGTCCGGCCAATTTATGTAACATTTCCTGAGTGCTGAGAACATTTATGGATGTCTGAGGACCCAGCAGGCCAGGCACTGGGGCCAGGAGAATGCATGGAGCCTGTCCTCAAGGGGCTCTCCATCTATCAGGAGATGGACACATGGCAGAGGTGTTAGGAGGGGGAGCAATGAACACAAATTGGGTACCTGTTGTTTGCTAGACACTGTACCAGATGCCATAGTGGGTACGGAGTTGAGGAAAACTCAGTATTGGCCTCAAGGAACTCTCTATCTTGTGGGAAAGATGGGGCAAGTACGAAAAACTCCTGTAGGCCAAAGTAGAATGTGATGAGTGTCGCAAGAGAGGCATGAACAGAGTGCCGTGGGGATTCTGAGCAAGGGCAGAGCCTGTGGAGAGTTCTGAGAAGGGAGACCTGGGGAAGACTGATCCACAGACTTTTCCTGCTGTGTCTATAAGCAGAGAAGATTTAATTATTTAGTATGAAACTTGTATAATACTAAATACTTGTACTCACTTCTCAAGTAAGATAAGATATGTAAATATTATTTGTAAACTTTAACGTGCTCCTCAAGCGTCAGATGTTGTTTTTATTTGAGTAAACCATGAACATTTCTGGAGAAACACTGCTCTGGAACCTACGAAAATCTCTCATGGGTGTTCACATGATCTACCCGCCCACCCTTTGATGTCCTTCCTCTCTCTCTGTCTCTCTGTGTCTCTGTTCCTGTCTCTATCTTTGTCTCACTCTGTCTCTCTCTCTCTCTTTCTCTCTCGCTCTCATCTTTATTTTTTGATGAGCCAAAGTATTCCAGGAAGGATCTGTGCTTTGGTCTCAGTCACTGATGGACAGGAATCCCAGGTCAGTAATCCAGGGCCGGATGTGCGGAAGGTGTGGATGGCCGGCAGTGTCGTGTCACCCGAGGTTCCTGTCAATTCACTTGGGGCGATTTCCAATGGACCGCCTAGCCCATGTTCTGTGTATCTGAGCATAGGCATGGTGGGGTGCAGCTGCTCTTCAAATGAAACCCTAAACCCTTTCAAACACTCAGCAATCTTTCCACTTTCTCAGCTTGTGAGGCTCTGAAGATTTCCCTGTGTACATTTTTTCAGCATGATGTGAGATGCCAGTTATTCAACACAGACTTAGGACAATGTCTTAAAAAAGGAGTTCCCTTTCCCCTGGAGTTTTTGCCATTAACTGTTTGTAAGTTTATTTGCATTTTATGAACTGAAGAGCAAATGTATTCCTGCTATAGAAAAGTCTCTATTTCTTCATTCCACAATGTAAACATATTGAAACATCACATTGTACTCCACAAATACATACAATTATTATTTGCCAATTAAAAATAAAATTTAAAAAATCTTGGATGGGTTTCTTTGCCTGTCCCAATTATTGAAATGAACACAATTAAAAGCCAGACAGAGATAATCAAAGAGGTCAGATGCAATGAGGTAAGGGAATGACAAATCCTCTGTCTCATATTCTCTCTCATTCCTGCTAAAAGAAAGAAAAGCAAAGGGCCTGTCTTACTGAGGAAGTAAAGACATATATCTCTTTTTGAAACATTTCTGACAGAGAGAGAGCTGCTACCATGCTGCCCATCATCAACTTCCAACTTGCTTCAATACTTTCCCCACTGCAATCATTTATTTTAAAATACCAACTCACCTTAGCTGAGAAGCACATTGGTAGGATAGTAATGGGAAGGTTTTAGCCAAAAGATTGGTAAACAGAAGTTATTAGCTTGAATTACTGAAATTAGCAAGGCTAATGCAATGTCACTATTCAAAACAGTGCCAATTTGGAATTTCTTAATGGGCTCAGGAGAGGGAGTCTTTATACATCCTACAATCTCTCTTCATTCTTACCTAAATTCCTTCTCATAGATGTTGTAAATGGCCTGTTTTGTAGCCAACACAAACTTTGTCCAGTAAAATAATGTAAGGAACTCAGAATGAAAAGAGATTAGCTGTTCCTGGCTCCTGTTATTTTAAAGCAGAAATAACTTTGGCTTTTACTGATTCATAGACAAAGCTTGAAATGCAAAGCATGCCCAACTCTAGATTCAGCATGAAAAGGGCCTTAAAATATGCCCAAGTGCAAGTAATGGACTTATTAAAGGGAAGAAAAGAGGCACTTTTCACACACTCCGAAGCTTTTTAGTCCTGTCATATCAGTAATCTTGCTTAAGAATTTCATCCTATTTACATTTCTTCTCCTTTTAAATATCCTCAGAATTCGTATGGCATCAAATATTGAAGCTTGTACAACATTAATTTCTTTATGTTAATTATGAGGAAGGCATGTGAAGTGCATAAGTGATAGAATTTGGAGAACTTGCAATGATTTCAATAGGAAGTAAAAAATCATTTCTGTAGTTTTAATTGAACACATGATAATTTATCCACGCAGATATTTTACAACACTAACTTCAAGTATCTTCTTTGTACAATTTCTGGCATTGTTCCAGAACAAGTGCACTTTTCATTAGGAAATTTAGTTTATATTCAAAAAGGACAAAAGCATAAACTGCACCATTTGGGTGATTATGAAAACATTTATAAAATCAAAAAAACAGAGAAGGCTTTCAAGCCACAGTACATAAAGCACACAGTTTTATAATATGTGCATGCAGAGATACAGGCATTCTGTTTTAACTTGGAGAGAAGTTTAAAAAGTGAAAATAGCGCCTGAAAAATGTTTGAGTACCTTGGAATATTTACATTAAATAAAAAAGCGAAGGAGTCATGAGCAGTTTTCCAAGCAGCATTAAAGTAAGGAGGCAGCCTGGTCCAGTTCCCCTTAGAGGTACTAGGTTATCATCCTAATTTTCTTGCTGACTTTTCCCAAGATTAAGAATAAATGACCTGGCTGACATGCCTGTAATCCATAGGCATGGATTTGGGAGGCCAAGGCAGGTGGATCGCTTGAGCTTAGAAATTTGAGACCAGCCTGGCCAACATAGTAAGACCCTGTCTCTACTAAAAGTATAAAAATTAGCTGGGCACAGTGGCGGGCGCCTGTAATCCCAGCTAGTCAGGTGGCTGAGGCATGAGAATCGCTTGAACCCAAGAGGTGGAGGTTACAGTGAGCTGAGATGGCATGACTGCCTGGGCATCAGAGTGAGACTTGGTGTCAAAAGAAAAAAGAATAAATGACTTAACGTCTGTACCTCAGTCTCCATCTGCAATGTAGTTAATGTAGTAAAGTAAGACTTAGATAAAATTTGCTATGGGCAGGTCCATTCTGAGTCGATACCAGTCTGTTTCCACAGGAGTCATTAGAAATGGGGATTACCACCATAGAACCATCATGGTAGTGTTAGGATTTGAAGGGACCGTGTGAGAAATTGAGTAGCCCAGGTTAACTACTAGCCGTGTGACCACAGTTCTTCAAATCTGAGCTTTTGTTGCTAATCTGCAAAATATGGACACTATAACTGCCTTCACAGGATGGTAGAAGAGATTAAATTAGATATTATATATGTCCCAGTTTGTGGATCAAAGAGAGAGAAATAGGAACAGGGAGAGATTAAAAGGACAACTGAACTATGTTGCTGTCCTTGAAGAGGGGTAAGGGGGTATTCTGCAAGGCTGGGTTTGGATGTTTTTAAAATAATTTGTTTAGGAACCAATAAATGAAGCTGGGCTACATGATACCAAAACACTTAAGGGGAAAAAAAAAAAAGGCGAGCTCGCTATCTAATGCTATGAATTGAATACAAAAGAGCTGGATTTTGTTTTCTGTTTTAGAGAAGGGATCTCCCTCTGTCACCCCGGCTGGAGTGTAGTGGCATTGATCATGGCTCACTGACACCTCAAACTCCTGGGCTCAAGTGATCTTCCTGAGTAGCTAGGACTACACCTTAGAGCTGTTTTGTTGAATTTAACTTTCTATTTTAGAAAGGCAGTTCAACTGATTTCTGTCTAGATAGTTACACTGAGCTTTAATATACATAGTTGTACTTAGCATCAAAAACATTAGAAACAATCAGATTCATACATTTTGCTCAAAAGATAAAATAAAAAATTATAGGTAATAGCTAAATTTAAAGATATGAAATATTTTCTTGTATTAAGTTCCAGCAACTCTTTAGCAATGCCAGATCCTAGATTTTCAGATATAAATCAAATTGTTGCTCCTCATAGCTTTATTACTGATGAAAAACAAGCCAGCACATGGAGCATTTCTGAGATAACATAGTTCCAATACTTGCTTTTTCAGACTACTTGACTCTTCATTTTCTGAAAAGGTTCCCCCAAATTTTAGCCCTCCATAACCAGGACACTAGTCCCAGGCATTAATGAATGTTTTATTTAACCAGGCTCAGCCCTACTTCCCATTTCCAGTTGTGAGAAGGGGTGGGGCCCTAGCCAACTATTTCACACAGCTATATTTCCCACTCCTAGCCTTATTCTAGAAATACTTTGGAAAGAGTCTGCTGGAGAGCTTAGGCCAAGTCCAAACTATAAAATCATAACCTAGCAGAATAGTTAGGGAGCTTAAAGGGGTCCTAGGATCAAGTCTGGGATTTAGGCCACACTAGAGTGACACGCCACTGGCAGTTTGGTCTGGGCCCATTTATCAGTCTTTAACTTTGCCACCAGCCCATTGGTCTTTTAGGAGAGAGGAGAGATGGATACACAGAAGTGATATGGATCTGTACCCACCAAGAGTTGTGATAGCATTGTTATGCTTCTACCTGGGACAAAAATTGAGAATCAGGACAAGTTTGTTTTTGTTCCCCTCTTGATGTTATTTCCATTGTAGTTCTTCTATATCCTCAGAAGAGATTTGTTGACTTCATACTGTCTTGTAGCTGATCAGGGCAACCTTCTTGGGCTGGCAGTGTTCTGTCAGTACCCAATCCTCCCAACATGTTCTTTTCCTTCATCAAAATGTGTACCTCAAACCCTATTTCTACAGGGCCCTTTGTTTAAATGACAATGGGTGGTCATGAGCAAGCCAGAGACTTTCATCCCTTTCCAGTGATGCACCCTGTGTACACACAGTCTAGGAGTATGTAATAGAACAGTGAGGGAGGTGGATGGTGTGGTGGTAAGAGTTCTAGACTTGGTGCCAGTAAACACAGCCATCAACATTGGCTCTACTGCATAGCCAATTTTGATTTGGAGTAAATTATATAACTTCTTTGGGCAATAGTTTGCTCACCTATAAAACAAAATTGCTGTGAGGATACATGAAAGCATTAGCATGGTATCTGATTAAATATAAGCATTCCATGAAAAGGTGAACAGGGATGGAAAATTCCTGACCTCCATCTGCTCTCATGATACAAAAGGACTTTTGATCTCTTATGCACTTTAATTGTACATGCCAATGGACCAAAGCTACAGAAACTTTAACTCTTACATAGATTTTAATCTCTCTAAATTAGCAATGTACAGATTCTTCTTTCTCTCAAGGATTCTTCTGGCACAATCAATACAAATATGCTAGTAATAAAAATCACAAGAAGAATGGAAGATGAACAATCAATAGATCCACTACGAAAATATCAGGCAGATGCTCTTCTTTCAACTGGTTCAAAGTTGCTAAGTCTTGATGCTGGTGTCTCCTTTTTAAACAAATATGTTGCTGCAGATGGTTTATATCCTTTCCATTAAACTGTGGGATTTCACATGTATGGGAGGTGCTAGGCAAAGATGCAGAAACTGTCGCATCTTTAATACCCCAGCATAGTACAGTCTGGCTTTTTCAACGCCCACTGCCCCATCCGTCCTCAACAGCTGCTCTCTCCTGACCCCCATAATGGCCCAGAAGGAATGAATAAAAGCATACCTTGGGAGCAGTTGTTGCATCTCTGCTCAAAAGCCACCCATGCCTCATGACTGTTCACAGAAATGAGCCCAAACTTTTCATTCTTCTGTGTCTTCCTTTCCCCTACAGAGTAGGTGCTGTATATATAGCCTCTTTCTTCTCACTGTGCCTAACACTGTGCTGGGCATGAAGGAGATGCTCAGTAAATATTTGTGAGTTGAGCTGAGGTAACTGGCTGCACTGAATTATCTCTCTTGCTCTCTAATCACCTTCTCTTCATTCTTTGTGCTTTCTTAAGTTAGTGGTGATGAAAGTAGGTTCCTGGGCCATCAATAAGACCACTTTCACTATGTGCATGCAACTAACTAAGGATGAACTTGGGAAACTTCGGAGGTCCTCATGAACAATGGGTCAAGGGCTCATCCCCAAGGGACTTCGGTTAACTGGAACCCTTGATAGATTTATGCTTTTTGGTAGAACTGGTCTATAAAATAATTGGAAGTAAGAAGGAAAAAGAATTCCTGGGATGCCATAGGAGTGTTAGGATTTGAAGGGACCATGTGAGAAATTGAGTAGCCCAGGTCAACTACTGGCCATGTGACCACAGTTCTTCAAATCTGAGCTTTTGTTGCTAATTTGCAAAATACGGACACTATAACTGCCTTCACAGGATGGCAGAAGAAATTTAATTAGATATTATATATGTCCGAGTTTGTGGATCAAAGAGAGGGAAATAGTCAGGAACAGGGAGAGATTAAAAGGACAACTGAACTATGTTGCTGTCCTTGAAGAGGGGTAAGGGGGTATTCTGCAAGGCTGGGTTTGGATATATTTAAAATAATTCGTTTAGGAACCAATAAATGAAGCTGGGCCACATGAACAATGGGAGAGTCTGAGGAAAAGACAGACCTCAGTTCAAATCTAAGCTCTATCCCTCACCAGCAGTAATACTTCATTTATTTAAGCCCTAATTTGATCATCTCCAAAGTTGGCAAAATTACCTCCTCAACAAAGTTGCCAAGAGAATTAGATGACAGTGTTTATGTAAAGTTCTTCACATAAGGATTGCTATTTAATGGGACCTCAATAAGTATTTGTTGATTGAATTAGAAGTGTGACTTTAATTTTTCTAAATAGAGCAGGCCCACGACCAGATTGGCCACGGAACTTCCTTTTAAGCACACTTGAGCTTTACACATACAACTTGTCAGGTTCCAACATGATATCAGCATCATTTGCACTGCTGGCCCAGTGGATACCTCCAAAGACTGCCATATGTTTGGATGACATTGCCTCTTCCAGCAAGATGGCTAGACCATTTGTCTAGAGAACAGGAGCCAGGGGAGGGAATGATGGATTCAGACGTGCAGCTCAGGAAATATCATCTACGGCCATGCTCCAGTAGGCTGGTCCTCCTCTGGAGAGGACATGTGAGGCCTGACCTACATTGCAGGCACTTCTGTTCATAGTATGAGGTACTAGGGCTTGTTTGGCTTTCTTTTCTTTTCCTTTTTTAAATAAAAGCTCTACTCACATGATGGTGATAGAGAAGTCAAATGTACTGGCATTAATACTTGCCTTTCTACCCTTCCAAAATCTTTAGCTGTACTGTTACCAAGCCAGAAAATCCTACTAAGATCACATAGAGTATCACATTGAACATAACATACACATATGCCTGCAGGTGTACTGTGCAATTAAATGCTCACCAGTTGGTTTGAATTGGGGAAGGTGAGCAGAATCAAGGATAATGTATGGCCCCAGGTATCTTCCTCCTACAGACAGGACCTCCTCCCCTCAGCTTCACCCTACTTCTCATCACCAGATACACAGAGCCCAATGAGGCTAATAATAATGGGCCCTGTCATTTAGCTCAAGCCTGGCTTCTAGGCTAGAGAAAGAGATTTGTTCAAAGTGACGAACAATTTTAAAAAAACAAAAGCCTTAACATCTGTCCAGACATCAACAGATCTCAAGTGGATAGTGAAGATTAAATAAAAATTTAAAAGGAATCTTTCCCTTTCCCTCTAGCAGCTTCCAAACTTCATAGACACTCAAGCAGTAATTGCCGTAAAAGTTGGAAGGCAGAGGAAAGGCTAATAAGTATTTCTCCAATGTTCCTCCCGCACTGATGCCAGGAGGAAGCTCTAAAAGAGACATTCTTGTAGGCAAGTACTTTCAATTCATTCAAATACTTAGAGGGTGCCTCCTGAGTACCAGATCGTGGGTTGAATGCTGAGTTTCCCAGGTGAGCCCTGTCTTGCTCCCATCCTAGGGTGTTCATGGGTAAGAAATATGTATAACTAACTATGACACAGTGTTGCATATCCAATCTGTCTCATTGACTAGGCCCTTACCATGACTCTAAGAAAATAGAAACAACAACACAGACTGAATGCCCCACACGTTTTAAAATTATGGCTAAATTTCTGAGTATGGTCAAATCATACCCCATAAACAGCATCCTCCGGTTATGATAGAATGGTGAAGAGCTGCATATTTTACCCATGAAGGACAAAACTCATATCCCTCTTGGCCTGTGGCAGAGCCCTTTTAGTATGTTGCTTTTCTCCCATTTGAGTTTCCTGATCCCTGTTTGAATTTATCCTTCCCTTAGCTCCTGAAAATGTGGTCAAAACCTATTGACCAGTCCCTCTTGGCACTGAAGACATTTTTCCTTTCCCCTAGGAGGAGTATTTTTCTTAAGGAAATATAGAAATGCCATTTGATTGAAAGTCCACTTGGAATTCAATATACTCCATGAATCTACCAAAAAGAGAAGGCAGAGAGGCCCAAATCCAACAAATAAAAACTAAGGCCCATTTATGACGCATGCTTTCCTCTTGACTTTACCAGAGGGGCACTTTAGGAAAAAACAAAGGATTTCTCATTTATATACACATAAAACATTTCATAATCTTTTGAATGTACCAAAACCTTTATGATACCTTTCAAAAACACTTTGAAAAAAGAGGAAGTCATATTTTGGCTAGAGATAAACAAACAAACTACCAAAGTAGTTGAAGTTGGCTAAAAACTTAACAATGCAAAATTCAGAATGGATTCAGTCCTTAGCAAAGGATGAGCTCCAGACTCTAGAAAGGAGAGCAAAATCCTCAGGGAATAATCAGAGAGCTGGAGGGAAGCCCCAAGCACAGGATTTGCATTGCTTGACTTGACCCTTAATTTAGAAACAGAGAAGGACAGCTCCATTTTGTAGGCTGACAAGGAAACCATTGGAAGGCAAGTGACAGACACAAAAGATCACCTCCTAAATAACTGGAAAACACTTCCCACATCTCTACCACATTCCCATTACCAAAGGGGTACCGATTTACTCCACAAATATTCACATAGTACCACCCTGGGCCAGGTGCAATGCTAAGTGCTGAGAGTACAAAGCTGAACAAGATGTGGTCCCTGTCCTCAAGGACAGCTACAATTGAGAGCTGTGTAGGTTCTTAGCATACCTAATCTCATTTAGTTCTTATAAGAATCCTGTGAGACAGGTATCATTGTCTCCATTTTACGAATTTAAGGTCTCAGATTCAGAGAAGAATGTTGCCCAAAGCCACACAATTCATAAGTGGCTATGCTGTTATCTATTGTGTTACAGTGTCTCAACAAGGTACAGAGAGAGAGAGGAAGTTTAGAGGAGAGAGTGACCACTTCTGGATAAGGTAGGAGTGTCTTAGGATCAGAAAAGACATGGAGGAAGAGGCATTTAAACAGGGGCTGGAAAGCATGGGTAGGATTTGGATATATAGAGACAGGAGGGATAAGGGGAAGGAGAGACAAAAATTTATTCCAGATAGAAAAAAAATGGTATATATATAGGGCCGGGCGCGGTGGCTCAAGCCTGTAATCCCAGCACTTTGGGAGGCCGAGGCGGGTGGATCACAAGGTCAAGAGATCGAGACCATCCTGGTCAACATGGTGAAACCCCGTCTCTAATAAAAATACAAAAAAATTAGCTGGGCATGGTGGTGCGTGCCTGTAATCCCAGCTACTCAGGAGGCTGAGGCAGGAGAATTGCCTGAACCCAGGAGGCGGAGGTTGCGGTGAGCCGAGATCGCGCCATTGCACTCCAGCCTGGGTAACATGAGTGAAACTCCGTCTCAAACAAAAAAAACAAACAAACAAAAAATGGTATATATAGAGGCACAGAGGCATGCAAAAATGGAAAATGCTCAGAAAACAGTTCAGCTGGACTATGTGAGAAGAAGCAAGAGATTAGACTAAAGGCCAAGCACGGTGGCTTACACCTGTAATCCTAGCACTTTGGGAGGTGGAGGCAGGTGGATTGCTTGAGCCTAGGAGTTCAAGACCAGCCTGGGCAACATGGCAAAACCCTGTATCTACAAAAAGTAAAAAAACTTGGCATGAGCGTGGTGGCATGTGCCTGTAGTCCCAGTTACTTGGTGGGGCTGAGGCTAGAGGATCGCTTGAACTCAGGAGGTTGAGGCTGCAGTGAGCCATTATTAGGCCAATGTACTCCAGCCTGGGGGACAAAGTGAGATCCTGTCTCAAAAAAGGGGGGGGGGGCGTTGGACTGAAAAGGCAGACTAAGATGAACTTGCAGAGGGCCATGAGTATGTGAATCATAAATGAAGAAATGAATGAACAAGCCTAAAGAGGTTGCATACTACAGATGAGTTTTCTACTTTGCAGCCGCAATACTTTAGAACCTGCTATGTTCCTGCCCTCTTTTTGTATCCAGCCAAGTGCCAGGAAGATTTCAGGACCAACTATGGGATACTGAGGGTAGGGGGTGGGTCTATATGTGACTGATTTGGAAACCATTGTCCCAGTTCCTGGAAGCTGGGGACAAGAGCTGCCTTTCCTTAGAGGAAACCCACTGCTGTGAACCCTGTTTATCATCATTACTGTCCCTGAGATCTTTAATTGAAGTAAAGACACAGCTTCAATTAAAACAGCCCTGAAGCATCGTTCCATAAATTCTTTTCTAACCAGACAGGCTTGATATTTTTCTGAGCAAAACTAACACTTGAAAAATAAACGTTGTATTTCAAATCACTCGATGCTGAATGGATGTTGGTATCTATTTTACAGTTAAATATGAGACACATGTGGCCATAGGCACCTATCCATGTAGTGTCCCTATAAATACAAACCGTAAGCTCTTAAGGGTAATTTCCATCTTGCATAATGAACATTAGCAGATGGAAGTTATTTCTAGATTATACAAATTATGGTTACGCTAGAAACATCAGCCTTAATACATTTATATAGAAAAATAATGTTTTAAAACAGAGGTATTAGCAAATATGAGATGAAAATGGGCACATCTGTGGATGACTCATTGTAAGTTGAACAAAAGAATTCCATTAAAGGCATCCATTCTTCAACCTCCCAGCAGAATTAGACCCCTTTGGGTTTGGGCTTCCTTCTTTTCTCAGCATGAGATTCACTGCCTTCACTAGCTTGATTTACTAAAGTAGAATTAGATACACAGTCTAGGTCCAAGAGCCTGGTCTTTGGCCCCATGAGCAAATGCTTTAAGTGATTCACCATTCCATGTTGGTTCTTGGCCATCTCTATATTGTTATAGCCAGTGTACCCAATTTTATTACTCAGAGACAGGATATTCTGTGGTTGGATTTTAAGAGTGCTCATATAGCACTCAAAAAAAATCTCACAGGAGAAATGGTCCTCCTGTGTTTCAATCTTAAACCTACCTACTGTGAAAGTCTGTGATTTTATTATCGCACAGCTTTATAAACTTACACATGTGTGTATGGCATAAGCATCATGAGAATTTAGAAGCATGAAAAGATTGAAATTTTTCTTTTTGTCTTTAAACACACATCTTGGCTGATCATAATATTTTTATTTCTTTGATGTTTATTTGTGTTACCTTATAAATCTACAAGTGAAAATGGTTTCTCTGACAAAAGGCAATATTGAACACCATTAAAAAAAAAATAGTTCCAGAATGTAGTTTTTGAGGCATGGCCAGCTTTCAAATATGGCATAAATGATACCAACATACATTTAAGCATCACATTTACTTCAGCCATTGTGCTTTACGCATTTAGGTTGGCAACTTTTTTCGGGTGTCTTGACAGACATTTTTTAATAGCTAATGTGATTAGGTTACCAAAGAGGCTTAGAACACTAGTCAGATGGGCATTTTGTTTTTAACATATCTGGTCCCTATGGCTTCAGTGATAGTCTAACAAACCACCCCGTTCTGATATTTAAATGTCCTTCTTCTATGCTGGCATACATCAGTGGCCTAGACTTGGGAGGGGTGGCAGAAAGATTGAAAACTATAGGTCACTTCAGATAAGCTACAAAATAAAAAATCTTCTTGTGGATAATTAGGTGTTGCCTCTATGGTTCTAAAGGGCACAGGAATTGGAACGTCAAGAGGAGGTCTTTCTATAACTCTCTTCTTAATCCTGAGATCTGAATGGCGATTGTGAATCACATGTTCTTTTCTGAAGGACATGGAGGAAGGATTATTGACTGAATCTTGTTTTAAAATATGAAATTGAAGCTGAAAAAGTGCTTTATTATAGCTTCATATTAATCCTGTAGATAAAATTAACCAGTTTACAGCAGAATACACATTCTTCTCAAGTGCACATGTAACATTCCCCAACATAGGCCTTAAACTAAGCCATAAACAAGCCTCAATAAATTTAAAATGATAGAAATCATGTCGAGTATATTCTTCAATCACAATGGAGTGAAATTAGACATCAATAACAGAAAGCTATTTGAGAAAATCACTAATATGTGGAAATTACAGAATACAATCCTATACAAATATCAGTCAAAGAAAAATTAGAAAATGCCGTGATATAAGTGAAAATGAAGCCACAATATACCAAGGCTTTTAGAATGCAGGGAAGTAGTGCTCAGAGAGAAGTTTATGGCTATGGTCACCTACGTTAAACAAGAAGGAAGATTTCAAATCAATAACTCAAGCAAACTAAACCCAAAGCAACCAGAAGAAAGAAAATAGTAAGGATTAGAGGTAAAGGTAATAAAATAGAGAATAAAAAAACAGCAGGGAAAATCAACAAACCCAAAAGTTTGTTATTTGAAAAGATCAACAAAATTGACCAAACTATAGCAAGACTGCACAAGAAAAAAAAAAAAAAAAAGAAATTATCAGAAGACCTAAATTACTAAAAGCAGAGATAAAAAAGCGACATTACAGGACCGGGCACAGTGGCTCATGAACTTTAAGAGGCCGGTGTGGGTGGTTCATGAGGTCATGAGTTCGAGACCAGCCTGGCCAATATGGTGAAACTCTATCTCTACTAAAAAATTACAAAAATTAGCCAGGCATGGTGGCACACGCCTGTAGTCCCAGCTACTCAGGAGGCTGAGGCAGGAGAATCGCTTGAACGCCAGAGGTGGAGGTTGCAGTAAGCCAAGCTTGTGCCACTGCACTCCAGCCTGGGTGACAGAGTAAAACTCCGTCTGAAAAAAAAAAAAAAAAAAAAAAGGGTGCGTATGTGGGGGAACATTACAACTGAATCTAAAGAAATGAAGAATGATTATAAGGGAATATTACAAATAACTGTAAACCAAAAAGTAGATAACCTATATGAAATGGACGAATTTCCTAGAATGACATGAACTACCAAAACTGATTTAAGAAGAAATAAAAAACCTGAATATACAAAGCCCAGGCCCAGATGGCTTCATTCCATCAAATGCTGAAAGAAGAATTAACAACAATCATTCACAACTCTTCCTGAAATAGAAAAGGAAGAAATACTTTTTACTTGCTTGATGTGGCCAGCATTACTGTGATACGAAAGCTAGGCAAAGATATCACAAGAAAAGAAAACTGCAGACCAATATATGTTATAAATATAAACACAAACGTTCTCAACAAAATATGAACAAAGCAAATCCAGCAACAGGTTGAAAGGATTATATGCCATAACCAAGTGGGATTTATCCTAGCAATGAAAGCTTGGTTTAATGTACAAAAGATGAACAACGTGCCGTACTATATTAATAGAATAAAGAAAAAAAACCTACACTATTATCTTGATAGAAAGAGAAAAGGCATTTGAAAAAAATCTCAACATCCTTTCATGATGAAAACACTTAACAAACTAGAAATAGAAAGAAACTCCCTCAGCCCAATACAGGGCAACTATAAAAAGCCCGGAACTATTAATAATATCATACTTAAGAGTGAGTGAATGAAAGCATTCCTTTAAGATCATGAACAAGACAAAGATATCAGTTTTTGCCTCTTCTGTTCAACATGGTACTGAAGGTTCTAGCCAGTGTAAGCAGGCCAGCAAAACAAATAAAAGGCATCCAGATTGGAAAGGAAGAAGTAGAACTGTCTTTATTTGAAGACCACATGATCCTGCATGTAGAAAAGCCTAAAGAAACCTCAAGAAGTCTATTAGGACTAATAAATGAATCCACTGACGTAGTAGGCTAGAAGAGCAATATATAAAAATCATGTGTATTTTTTAATTCCACTTACAATAGTATCAAAAAGAATAAAATACATGGGAATAAGTTTAACGAAAAAGTACAAAACCTATACTCTGAACACTACAAAACACTGTTGAAGGAAATTAAACAAGAACTAAATAAATGTCGACGGAAATTTGTTTTATTCCCACTTTTTGGCTGTGATAAATAAGGCTGCTTGTTTTATTCCCACTCTTTGTTCCCCCTTTTTGGCTATAAACAAGTAGTTTTATTTATAATCATCAAAAAATGGGAACAAAACGCATTTCCATCAACTGATGAATAGTTAAGTAAAATGATACAGCCATACAATGGAATATTATTCAGCAAAAAAAACCACAATGAACTAACTACTGATACATATTTCAACATGGGGAATCTTGAAAATGTTATGCTGACTGAAAGAAGTCACAAAGGACTACAAATAGTATGATTCCATTTATATAAAATTTCAAGAATAGGCAAATCCATAGAGACAGAAAGTAGATTAGTGCTTACCTAGAGTTGGGGGAGTTAGGAGGGTTGGAGAATGATAGCGAAGGGGTAAAAGGTTTCTCTAGGGGTGATGAACATGTTCTAAAATTGATCGTGGTAATCACTGCACAATTCTGTGAATGTACTAAAAACCACTGAATTCTACATTTAAAAATGGTTGAATTGTATGGTTATGTGAATTATATCTCGATAAAGCTGTTGAGAAAAAAAAAAAAAAAGAGAGAGAGAAAGACCAGTTCACCAACCCACACTTAAAATGATATTTTACAGAAAGCCATATTAATAAAAGCAACATTCTGTATAAAGGGGAGAATTATAAATTCTTGGCCACATGATATTGATCAAAGATAATGACTGGTTCAAAGTTATTTCAGTCTTGCTGGTTATTTCCTACTAGACATCTTTATGAACACAATTATATTTTTCAGCTAAGGTTGTAGGTTTTTCAAGCTGATATCTTCTTTATGGAACATCTCCAATCTTTGTCTTGCCAGCAAAGCTGACTGTGAATTATGTGATTATGTCTGGGCCTAAGGAGAAGAGGAGTATTTAACTAGATCAGATCTGTTTATATTTTTACAAAAGTCCCAGAAGACCAAATGAATTTAGTCATCTCGCCTCCCACACACTCCATCTGCATTCTTATCTTTACTGCCTTTGCTGGGAGAATCAAATGTAATGAGGCTTACGGGTTGGCCAGTGGAGCACAACGGCATGGTTAGAATGACTAGTTTGGGGTCCTTTCTGCTGCATGCTGGTCACTACTCTTTAGTTGACCTCAACACTGGCTGAAACACTTCTTGTGGATCTCAGCTGGGTGCCTACTGAAGGCTTACATGGCATAGACAGGAGTACCAAGAAGCAGCGGAAAGGGAGGTGGCAGAGCAGAGGCTAGTATTAATAGTTTCATGGTCTTTGGAGCCCAAAAGGCACGGATTTGAATTTTGACTTGACCGTTTATTAGTTGTGTGACCTTAAACCATTTACTTAATATTTTTTTCTTAATCTCCCTGAGCTTTAGTTCCCTTATCTGTAAAACAGGAGTTGTATTACCAATGATTCATAGGGCCTTGTAGAGATTAACTGTGGTAATACTCACTCAAACCAACGTCAGCATAGAGAAAACAATTAGCAGTAAGTGCTATTATGTTTCTGACTATTATTATTATCATCATTTTAATCAGCAATAGTCATGCCATGGATAAATCTCATTGGCTACAATACTGCTACTGCAGATTATTATTACAGCCTGAATGACATTCACTCCAATATTCATTTTGATTTCTCATAACATGTAATTCCATACCAAGGACCTACTAAAAGCCAGGCTTCCTCATGAGTATGCATTTTCAAATTTAGTGATGAGCGGAAGGGATAATGAATAATTCTAAATGTGTTATTTTAGCTGGGGCATTGGACCCAAGAACAGTACATGGGGCCCCTAGCCTGGCTGCTTGCTCAGTCTCTCAGTACCAAGATTATGAGAATTTCCAAAGCTACCTTCAGAATAAGTTGTCCAAAACAATTACTGCCCCAGCAAGTGATAGTCTAGGATGTACTGAGGCCGGATGGTCATGGAGCACAAGAATGTACTGTGGATCAATAATTATAACTCTCAAGTAGAGCACAGAAGAGTAGACCTAGATCTCCCAAGCACATACAGTGACTTACTTGAATACCACATGCTCTTCAATCCCTCCTTTTTGGGCCCAGGGTCAGGCACCCAGAAGAACTATGATTCATGGGAGAGGTATGGGAAAATGTATATAAAAAGAGGGAGAAAGGTCTTCTAGGAATCCAGAGTAGTCCCACCTAACTGAGCGGAGCAGTGTACTTTCAGTTCCTCCCTATAGCACCTAACCCTAAAAACGCTACAAAGGTGCAGAGCTCTTCTTGCTCAGGCTATTCTGATTCTGAGCATCAACTCTATGGAAAAAGTCAGGGGCTGTTTACTGACACAAAAGGATTGTTGTCATCATCATCAACAAATATTTATCAGCTATCTGTGCTGGGTCATGCAGCATGGTGGAGAGGTAAATGAATTTGACATCAGAAAGATCTGGTCTCCAATCCTAGCTCTTTTTTGTTCTGAGACAGAGTCTTACTCTGTCACCCCTAGATGACAGCCTACTGGAATGCAGTGGCACGGTCTCAGCTCACTGGAACCTCCTCCTCCCGGGTTCAAGTGATTCTTGTCCCTCAGCCTCCTGAATAGCTGGGATTTCAGGCACGTGCCACCACACCTGACTAATTTTTGTATTTTTAGCAGAGACAGCGTTTCACCACATTGGCCAGGCTGGTCTCAAACTCCTGACCTCAAGTGATCCACTTGCCTCAGCCTCCCAAAGTGCTGGGATGTATTAAATCAGGCTTACAGCTGTGAGCCACTGTCCCCAGCCCAATCATAGCTCTTAAGATTAATTTACTTTGGGTAAGTTATTTAACTCTCTGAACCTCAGTTTTCTCCTCTCTAAGAGCTAATATTAAAGTCTACCTTACAGGGTTGTAATGAAGATTTAATCAGATGATGAATTTCAAAGTTATTAGTAAATAACAATCTGCTAGTTCGTTATTGTTATTGTTATGTGTAGAATGGTGGAGATAAGGGTTTCAGAAAAGAAAGGGATGTCATAGATGGCTGAAGCCACCAAGAACATGCTTTGTGGAGGAGGAGGGTCTTGAAGTATTGGGAGTCTTCAGGACAGAAGAACTGAAGACATCACAAGCAGATATAATGGCCTGAGTGGAGGTAAAGACATGTTTACGGAAATGGCATGTTCAGCCAAAAATTGCACATTCGTAGTTTATTTATCCCTGTTCCAGAGGACACTATGGGATCATTAGCAAATCCATGGTCTCATGATCTGTGTTCAGGGTGTACAGCAAATATGGCGGACAGGTCTGAAAACCCCAGCAGTTCAGTCTTCAGTTCACCTTGACTCTAATGCTGAGCTACATGTTCAGGCCATGGGGCATGGACATTCATCCCCTCCTGGCTAAGGTACCTGACTTGGTAGTGCTCCCACTGCAATACTGACAGAGCCCAGATAGCAAGAGAGTCAGACATGAAGCTAAGATGAAAATGGTAACACATATATTAGTCATTGAAACAGCCTGTTCCTTAAAGTCATTAAGCTTCTGTAACACTCAAATAAACACGGCATGAGAAAGCACTTTACAAAATATGACGTTATTAAACAAATGGCATAAATATATCCATTTACACACACATACATACCCATAGATGTATATAGTCTAATTATTAAAACAAGAAAGGGTTAATCATTAGAAAAAACACCACAATTTAATGTGATGAATTCTCTTAAAATTCAATACCCTTCCTAACCTTGCCCATTTAATTTTCAGGATGGAGTGGGTGGAAGTGTTTTTATTATAGCGTTCATCAAATGAGGGGCTCTGGAGGAGTCTGGGAATCTACCCACCCCACAACTTAATCTCCCTCTTAATTTTAAGAATGCTGGATATATTTTATATTTGAAGGTTCATTTAGAAATCATTTAGGTCATCATTTGGACAGGTTTGTTTTAATTTGTATTCCTATTGATGTTTGTTCCTATGAGTAGAACAGATGTGGTAAGGGCAGGAAGGATTTATACACATCGAAGTGGGCCTCTTCCAAGAACAAGAAATCCTTTGGTTTCCAAAATATTAAAGATGAACTGATAAACCCTAGTGTTTAGTGACCTGGCTGGCTCTATCCATAATCATCCAAATGACTCAGGTATGGGTTTTCAGCTTTTCTCATTCTAATACTCTCCCTTAGTGCCCTTGATTGTGTTAACTCTTCAGTATTCTACACCCCTCTGTGTAGTTTCTTCTTCTACAAAACAAATAATAATGGTACCCACACCACAGGGTTGCTGGTAGTATATAATGAGTTTATCCACATAAAATGCTTAAAGCCATGCCTGGCACATAGTAAGCACTCAAAAAATATGAGCTATTATTATTGTGCCAACCCTATCATTACCTTCTCCATGCTTTCTCTCTGAATGGCACTGGCATCTGCCCATCTGCCCAAGGTGGAAACAGTGACTTCATCCTCCACTTTCTTTCTTCCTCACTCTGCCATGTCTAAATAGTCAGGTCTTGCTGATTATTCTTCTTAAATCTGCATCTTCATCCACTCCCCCAGAGAGAGCTTTCCAAAATGCAATTCTGACCATGTCAGCCTTCTCCCTTCACTTGCACTCACTCTCCCCCAACAAACTCCCAACATGCTTACAACCTTTCTCTGGTCGAGTGTGGTGGCTCATGCTTGTAATCCCAGCACTTTGGGAGGCTCAGGCCAGTGGATCGCTTGAGCCCAGGAGTTTGAGATTAGCCTGGCCAACATGACAAACTCTCATCTCTACAAATAAAAAAAATTAACCCAAGCATGGTGGCACATGTCTGTAGTACCAGCTACTTAGGAGGCTGAGGTGAGAGGATTGCTTGAGCACCGGAGTTTGAGGCTGCAGGGAGCCGTGATTGTGCCACTGCACTGCAGCTTGAGTGACAGAGGAAGACCCTGTTGCAAAACAAAACAAAAAATCAAACCTTTAACAGCAAACCAGAGTACTGCCTTCAAGCCTTCAATCTTTTGGCGATGTTTCCCTGTAGTGCTATGTTCAGAAGGATTAGTAGGTCACATCTGGGCTCAGTGGAGTGGGGTGTTGTGATCATGAATGTCGGCTATGGAGAGGGATGGGGGTTGAGGAGGCTAATGGCCCATATGTTATGAATTTATAGACCCTGCTACAGGATCAAAACCAAGCTCCTTAACAAGTCAGAGAAGGCCCTCGTGATGTGACCCCTAACAAGTCTTCCAGCCTCACCTCTTGCTTCTCTGTACTCTAGTCACACCAAAGTGTATGTCATTTTCAGAACCACTGTGCTCTTTCTCATCTCCAAGTCGGTATTCATACTATCCCACCAGCCTGCAATTTTATTCCCTTTCCACCTGACCCCTACACATTGTTTCAGACTCAGCTCAGTTTCTGACCACCCAAGGCTGGGTGTGAAGCTTTATCTTTGTGTTTCTACAACTCCCTGTGCATACTGCAATCAGTGCTTTAACCACTTTACCCTATAATGATCCAGTTAGGTGTCTGTGCCCTTCCCATTGCCCACCGTCCCCAAGATCCCCAACCACACTAGGAACGTATATGGGCAGGTACTGTGCTTATTCATTTTTGTATGACCAGGGCCATGCAACAAATGCTTACTGAGCACCAATTAGGTCCCAGGCACTGGGAATTACCTGACCATCATGTTGGTAAATCCTCAAAGGGTATTAACGGAGCACTCTGCCTAGGGCTAGGTGTCACTGAAGAAGGAGATCCATCTGAACTGAGTTTTTAATTTTTATTTACTTATTTTTGAGACATTGTCACCCTGTCATCCAGGCAGACTGAAGTGCAGTGGCACAACCATAGCTCACTGCAGCCTCAACCTCCTGGGCTCAAGCGATCCTCTCACCTTGACCTCTGGAGTAGGTGCACTACAGACTCACATCACCACACCCAGCTAATTTTTTGTAGAGACAGGGTGTCACCATGTTGCCCAGGCTGGTCTCGAACTCCTGGGCTCAAGTGATCCTCCCACCTCAGCCTCCCATAGTGCTGGGATTACAGAAGGCAGCCACCACACCCGGCCTGAACTGAGTTTTAAAGGTACAGAAAGGGAAACAATTATGGGCAAACAGGTCAGCATGTACAGAATATTAACAGCCACTATTTATGCAAACCTACCAAGGCATGGGCACTGAGCTAAGTGCTTTAATGTATATTATAGATACAAGACTTTACAAAGGCATAGGCAGGCCTGAAGGAACAGAATAGCAAGTTTGGTAACAGTGAAAACTTTAAGGTAGTTGGAGCATAGGATGGAGTAGGGGTTAGAGAGAGAGAAGATTGGAGATACCTAGGGGCCCCAGTAGGAAAGGCTGAGCTATGGGATTTGGTTTCACTACTCTTCATCCATGCCGGGAATCTAGGAACAGCAAGGAGAATGCCCTCATGACTCCAAGCTGGCTAGTGGTGAGAAAACTACAACCTCTCCTTGAAGGAAAGAAGACTAACTTTCATTCCTTAAGTTGAACCTATTTCTAAACCCCTTGGAGGCACTGATCTTAAGCTGCTTTAGGCTAAAGTACAACTTGTGTATTCAGGTTTAGAAAGCCCTAGAGCTGAAAGAAATGTGCATGATTTCCACAGATACTGCCCATATCATTATTGTTGTTTCCCCAAAATACCGATCTTCCTTGTTCCAGCTATCGTTCCATATGATGTGGCGTGTGGGGTGAAGGGAACCTAGAACAAGAAAAACGAAATGGAGAGACACTCATGGCTCCATTCTCCAAAATGCCTGAATCAAAAAGATGTCAGTGAAGAAAGATGCTATCTCTGAATGCGGACTAAAAATTATAAAGAATTTATGAAACTGACAGAAGAGCAGAAGATCAAACACCGCATGTTCTCACTCATAGGCAGGTGTTGAACAATGAGAACACATGGACACAGGGAGGGGAGCACTACACACTGGGGTCAGTTGGGGGGAAATAGGGGAGGGACGGTGGGGGGTGGGAAGCTGGGGAGAGATAGCAAGGGGAGAAATGCCAGATGTAGGTGATGGGGAGGAAGGCAGCAAATCACACTGCCACGTGTGTTCCTATGCAACAATTTTGCATGTTCTTCACATGTACCCCAAAACCTAAAATGCAATAAAATAAATAAATGGGAAAAAAAATTTTCCCATTATAGCTATATGGTAGAAAACAAACAAACAAACAAAAAAAGAATTTATGAACCCAAAGACATGAATTCCCTGGGTTCCTTTTCATTATCAATTTAGTCTTCCAGTGCTGTGTGTCACAGACAGGTTCTGACATCTGCAGAAGCAGAGCGTAGAAGTTCTTACTGAACTGCTGCATATTTGTATAGAAAATCTACAGTGATCCGACCACATTTTGGGAGAATCTCATTTCTTAGTCCTCTAGCAGTTGGTATTGTATGTGAATATGAGTAATATGTTGCCTCCCTGCACAAACAAGAAAGAAATGCTGAACAGGAGAGTGGGAGTGTGTTCCAAATTTAGCTTTCTTCCCAACCTCTGCCCATATGGTCCGTGGTTCAAAAAATGGTTACCAAGCCCACAAAATGTAACCTGATATTAGGAGTTCCACTCGAACTCTACGAAACCAAGGCTAATACCAGAACACGGTATACATTGTCTAAATGACATCTGCTATAAAGAGGCTGAACGTTAAAAGTGGTCCTTGCCTGGGTGCTCCAGTGAGCTGGCCTGTAAGACTATCATCCAGGTTTGGGATAGGACTGATGAGATTTTCATCGGTTCGCAGAGAGATTTCAGAGGGAGCCCCTGAACCTCAACTGGGAATAAGAAATTTTGAGGAAAAAAGTTTATGGGTATTACAGATCCAAGTTAAGAAAGTTTCCAAGTTTGGGATTCCTAGAAGTCAGTATCACTGAAAATGAGGGGCTCTTTAATTTGCCAGCATAACTTTGGAGGACAGAAATTTTCCCTCACTCATGGTGGCAAGAGCTGTTAATTTAAGCTTAGAACCTTTAAGGATAAAGGAAGGAAAATAAACCCACTAAATGTATTGTCTTACCCACTGGTGAGCTGGTAAATATTTAACAACTGGCTCTCAAAAAAGGAAGTATGCTGTCAGGTTATTTTTAATTTTATAGGAATAAAGGATGTGTAGCACCTTACAATTTACAGATAAAAATATAAAATACTCTTCATTATAAATTCTTTTTAGCCAATTAGTTCTCACAGAATGCTTTCATTGACTTTTGTTCAGGCTCTTACAACTGGAGCCAAACTAGGCTCATGATTGATGAGCAAGTGTAGTTCCTACAAGAATACTGGTTAATATATTGTAATACACTAAGACGCAACACAAAAGCGAAATGACAGTATTATAATTAGTGTTCCAACTCCAATGAAATTAGAACTTCATTCCATCAGTGATAGGAGCAACTTCTTTACTGAACTGGATAATAGTTTTCAAACACTGGAAGAATATTTCTTCAATTGTTTTGTGCTATTCACAATGTAACAGCTACAGAGACAACATGATTTTAAGTTTATTCTGTGCTATTAACATTTTCTCCTATCATTTTCTTAAACCTGGAGTCTAGACAATCAACAAAACAATAAATCGAGCCCTGATTTGTAGTTTCTTCCTGATTTCTGTGGTGTAAATATTTCTATCATGGCCAGCTTCAAGCTACCAAAGTGACCACACTGAACACAGAATTGCAAGGGTATATATTATTTCTACCACACACACACACACACAATAGACATATAACCTCAAGAGTATAGAGAATTATAAAATGCAGTAAAATAATTAGGATGTGATCAGTCTTCAGTGTTATTTTTGTTTAATAGAATTATTTCATTGTAAATTTGTATAATTTAATTTTTAGTAATGGCTATGTTTAACTGGTTCACAGGAATTCTAAAAATTTAACAATTGGCTCTCCTGAGTCAGTGCAAGCCAGCTCTAGTGCACCACTGCCCTCACCCCATTTAGACTGCTTTTGAGTGTTTCCCACCATGAGATCCAAGGTGAGGAGGAATACAAGGCACAGACACACACAGCAGGCTTCACCTCCCTACTCAAAGTGTGGGCTACTGCTCTGCTATTTATTGCTAATCTGCAAGAAGACAAGTACAGACTTTGAAAGTAAGCACTTTGAAACTTTTATAGCAATTTGACAGAGATTTTTAGGTCTGTTGAATCTCATAATTAAAAAGCGTGGCTTGTTTTTGTAGCTTTTTTTTTTGGAGGGGGGGACATTTTCTTTTTCTGGTAATTTAGTTTTATTATTTTCTACAAAGATACTGGTCCATGACAGATTTGGGAGGATTGAAAAAAACAAAACAAAACAAAACAAAAAAAAAAAAAACAACAACCCTGGGTCCTTCACCATAGATAACTTGAGATGCACTGGTCTATTCTGTATGGCCAGAATCAGAAGGGAGAGAGTGGTGCAGGGGATGAGTGTGAACTAGACAAACTTGATATTGACAATACAGCCATCAGCGCTAATGCTTGTAGCCAGGGGAAGGGCTTTATCCCAGGTTTGCTTTTCTAACATGAGGCAGGATGACTACAAGCCTGGAAATAATTGGGGAGAAATGAGAACTGGATTCTTGTAGTGGCAAAACAAATCTGAAGGCTGTGAATGACAGAAGATGTTGAAAAGAACTGCTCCCTGGAAAAGTCTCTGCCATTCGTAAGGATCTGCTTACTTAGGAAAATAGTTACAGAAACTCATAATTAGTGACATGTGCTCATAGAGAAACAACCAGAAAGAGTCTCTTCTCCACTCCTGTTTCTTTCCTCCAGCCTGAAAAATGGCCTCATTGGTTTGCTCAAGCATATTGATTCTCTTTTGTTCTATTTACATGTTTACATCATAAAATTTTAGCCCCTAAGAGCTATTCAGGACTCTGGAAGTCAAAAGTCCATGATGTAGGTGTCTATCTACTCTCTGACACCTGACCCCTATCCAGCCAATATTTCTTATATATGCTTATTTATTTTTTTATTTTTTTTTAGATGCATTCTTACTCTGTTGCCCAGGCTGGAGGGCAGTGGTGCTATCTCGGTTCACTGCAACCTCTGCCTTCTGGGTTCAAGCAATTCTCCCACCTTAGCATCCTGAGTATTACAGGTATGTGCCACCACACCCGGCTAATTTTTGTATTTTCAGTAGAGACGGGATATTGTCATGTTAGCCAGGCTGGTCTCAAACTCTTGGCCTCAAGTGATCTGCCTGCCTCGGCCTCCCAAAGTGCTGGGATTACAGGTGTGAGCCACTGTACCTGGCCTGATATGCTTATTTATTCTCTACTAGAATACTTTCAAAGGTAGGAAGCTAATTGTTTCTCAGAGCAATCTAGTCAATTGAGGAATAGCTCAAAGAGATAGTTCATCTTTCTGTTAGCCAAAACATGTCTCCTTGTAAATGTCATGCATTGGCTCCAGATCTACTCTCCTCTTCCATATGCAAGACCTCTTACTATTAGAAGACAACATTCTTGTTTTCCTAATTCTTCTCTCATGTAGACTGAACACTGTTACTTCTTTTCACCATCCTCCATCCTCCCACTATCCCTGTGTGCAGAATCTTCCCCATCTGTCTCTCTCAAGATTCAAAGGAGGCTACAAACACCCTGTGTCTCACATACCGTGCCTTCCCCCACTCAGCTGAACCCTTACTCCTGTGTTGACTGGAACAGGGATCTCAGATCTCTCTCTCGCTCTCTTTATTTTTTTGATGGAGTCTCACTCTGTCACTAGACTGGAGTACAGGGGCACGATCTCGGCTCACTGCAACCTCTGCCTGCCAGGTTTAAGCAATCCTCCTGCCTCAGTCTCCCGAGTAGCTGGGAGTAGAGGTGTGCGCCACCATGCCCAGCTAACTTTTCATATTTTTGTATTTTTAGTAGAGACAGGGTTTCACCATGTTGGCCAGGATGGTCTCGATCTCTGGACCTCATGATCCCAGCAACTTCAGTCTCCCAAAGTACTGGGATTATAGGCGTAAGCCACTGAGCCTCATCTCTCAGATCCCTTTGCCCACAATTACGGCTGCTGGTGCTATCTCAGCTTACTGCAACCTCCGCCTCCTGGGTTCAAGCAAAGTTGAAGGGTACTTTGAGGAAGCTAGTTTAAGATGCAGTGAAGGTGAAGCATACTGTTGCCCTACCGACTATGGGACCAAAGGAAGCAAATGTGAAAAGTAACATTACACGTCCATAACTGACTATTTACTAAATACCTACTAAGTGAGAGTTACTCCGCAGCATGGAGGGAAGGACTCTCCAAGGAGTCAAAAGCAAGTATTTTTGGAGAAACCACTGTCCTCTGAAGCTCATCCTGAAGGTGCTCATGAGATTTCCCCCTGCTCTAACCTAGACTGTCCTGAGGTACCTGAATTTGTAGAATAGCCTCTACTCCATTTTTTGTTTTCTTTATTCTCTCTCTCTTTCTTTCTTTCTTTCTGTCCTGATAGAGTTTTGCTCTTGTTGCCCAAATTGGAGTGCAATGGTGCGATCTCAGATCATAGCAACCTCTACCTCCCAGGTTTTAGTGATTCTCCTGCCTCAGCCTCCCAAGGAGCTGGAATTACAGGCACACACCACTACACCCGGATAATTTTGTATTTTTAGTAGAGACAGGGTTTCTCCATATTGGTCAGGATGGTCTTGAACTCCAATCTCAGGTGATCCTCCTGACTCGGCCTCCCAAAGTGCTGGGATTATAGGCATGAGCCACTGTGTCCAGCCTGTTTTTTCTTTTTAAAACAGATTCTCACTCTATCGCCCAGGCTAGAGTGCAGTGGCGCGATCTCGGCTCAGTGCAACCTCTACCTCCCAGGTTGGTTCAAGCGATTCTCGTGCCTCACTGTCTCGAGTAGCTGGGACAACAGGTGCATGCCACCATGCCTGGATAATTTTTGGATTTTTTGTAGAGATGGGGTTTCACCATGTTGCTCAGGCTGGTCTTGAACTCCTAGGCTCAAGCAATCCACCCACCTTGGCCTCCCAAACTGCTGGGATTACAGGTGTGAGCTACCGTGCCTGGCCTTCTATTCCATTTTTATTTACTTGATAATTATATTACTGCTTCAGTTCACAAGTAAGATACAAAGAAAGAGATTCTGTCTGTGCTGGTGCTCGTGTTCTCACCTTAGCTTATTTACCATCAGCCATTCACATTAGGATCGTAAAAAAACAAAAACAAAAAAAGACTAAAAGTCACTTAAAAAAAACTCAGCAAGTATATTTGGAAATGATAAGAATCACTAAACATCTTTTAGGCAGATGTGTACACAGGTAACATCTATAAGAAGGTTTCCCTTCAGAAAATTTAACCACACAAAAACTTGCCAGTAACTTGGTTCCTACCAGTGCGAGTGGTATCTGACACAGGCAAATACCGGAATACCGGAAAGAAGGGAGGTGATGGCTGCATCTTTGTTCTTTTTGCCATGTTAGAAAAAGCTAGAGGACAGCACAGTCTGAATTGGAGAGATCTGACAGCACATGCATGCACATGTGCACAGTTTAAGGGGCCTTATGGAAAGTCAATGATTGCAGGGCATTGGCTGGCTCCACATCCCTCCTTCTCTCCGAGCAGGACCTCAGCCCTAACTTTATTTCTGATTTCTACCTGCAGCCACTAGGTCTATCCACACAAGACATTTTCAGCTTCTGTATCACTCTGCAGGCTCACTGCTCCTCATTTCTGATTTCAACTCCCTAGGAGATCGTTGTTTATCACGGAAACTTTGGACAACAGCACAGGTTTAGTTAGTCTTCTCCACATTTCTCTCTTTCTGCTATGCTATTTCTTGTTGCAGGGGGGAGGACTTCCCATTTTCTGGCATGGAAGTCTGCTCTCCCAGATCCGTCGGGGATGTTATCCTACAGGGATTGCTTGTTTGGCAGCTCATCGAGAGGCTTCGGGCTTGCCACTTTCCTGCTGGATCCTTCTCTACTTTCCCACCAGCTGAATGTTGAGCCTCTCCACCCCTTTCCTTTCTACCAATACTTGGCTGAATTACCACATTTTAGTTGAGGCTGTCATGAAACTGGCCAACATGGCTTTTATCCAGAGAAAATGAGTTGCACCACTTAGTCAAATTCATCTGTTCAACAGTTTCTTCTTAATTTGAAGATTGATTAGAAAATATAATACAAAGGCACTAAATTGCTCACAACATCCCTAATACTTACATGTAAGACCTGCCAGCAAGTATACCTTTTACAGCATTACTCCTGATAAAAAGCCTTACATTACAGCCCAATGGCTCAGATGGGAAAGTATCACAGGGCAGCATACCTAGAAAAGCAAATCTCAGAACATGTCCTTCCAAATAAGAAACAAACTCCCTAAGGTATCCTGAGTTATGATAACTTTATGGGAAGTTTTAACCTTTTCTCGTTCTCATCTATCACCAGATTACCTGTAGTAATTCCCTAGCCAACATTAAAGCATGGGGAAAGCCTCTTTCTTGGTATACCTACTCAATTGGCAGGTAATATCACTGCTAAAGGTCACATCTAAGTCCCTCTTTGTGAGCCCAGGGAGCTTCAGAAAGCTCTAGGGTGAGCTGGGATTGGCTGTCTCGTCAATTGATTAGCAAGAACCACCTGGTCTGTATCTGTGAAAAGTGCTATTATAGTGAGCTTTGCTTCTTTCAGCTTCCCTATGACATTTGATCTCTAAAAGAAAAGATCAAAACATGAAAGCAGATTGCTTGTAGCTCAGAACGAGATAGAATGAAAAAAATCAGGGGCCCTTTCTTGACCCTTCCCAACTCGTTGTCCATCCGTGCCCTTACCGCCCCACTGGCACCAAAGAAAACAAAGCATAACTAGCTGTGATTCTTTCAAGATGTAGGTGACTACTACTGTTGTGACTATGTGGTTATTTGTACAACGCAGTAGACATATTTGTCATTGTTCAAATACCTTCTCACTTCAAACCACCCTAGGCTAAAAACAAGTTAATGAGTAATTAAAAATACCACCTTTCGGGATGGAGATGATGGAGAACATCTTTTTTTTCAGAGATTCCTTCTTTTTTTATTTTTAACTGACATGTAATAATTGTACATATTTATGGGGTACATAGTGATGTTTTGATACATATACTGTATACTGATCAGATCAGGGTAATTAGCAGCATATCCATCACCTCAAACATGTATCATTTCTTTATGCTGGGAACATTCAATAATCTTCCAGCTATTAGAAACTCTGTATTATTGTTAACTATAGTCAATCCACAGTGGCTCTAGAACACCAGACTTAGTCCTCTTATCTAGCTACAATTTTGTGTCCTTTGACATATCTCTCCCTACCCCACCTCTGTTCTACTTTTTACTTCTATGAGATCAACTTTTTTAGTTTCCATATATGAATGAGAACATGTGGTGTTTAACTTTTTGTTACCAGCGTATTTCACTTAACACAATGTCCTCCAGTTCCATTCACATTGCCAGGAATGACAGGATTTCTTTCTTTTTTATGGCTGAATAGTATTCTATGGTGGATATATACACCAGATTTTCTTTATGCATTCATCTCTTGTTGGAAACCAAGGTTGATTCCATATTTTGGCCATTGTGAATAGTGTTGCCCTAAACATGGGAGTGCAGATAACTCTTCAATATACTGGTTTCCTTTCCTCTGAGTAAATGCCCAGTAGTGGGATTGCTGGATCATATGGTTGTTCTATTTGTAGTTTTTCGAGGAATCTCCACACTGTTCTTTACAGTGGCTATCCTAGTGTATATTACCACCCACAGTATGTAGCAGTAGCACATTTGTAGTGAAAATTATTGGCTAGACATTTGGAACTTAGTTTTATTTGCCAAAAGCCTTTAACTAAAATTATAATTTAGATTATAACCCTGAACAATATTAATATTACCCTAAATGGGTATGATGCCTTAAAGTAGATATGTTATATAGAGTTATATAAAGTATGTTATATCCATTATCTTGTGTGTTTCATTCAACAACTTATGAGGCGGGTAGGTCAGGAAATATTTTCCATCAGTTTTGCAAGTGAGAAAACTGAGGCTCAGAGGAACTGAGTGACTTTGTCCAAGGCCACAACATTGGGAAGTGGTAGACATAGAACTGGGACCCAGTTTGTTCGACTCTGTAGAAGTGATGCCCTTCCCTTTATATCTCAAACTTCAACAGTCTAAGGGTAAGAAGGTGTCCCATTTGCCCAACAATGGGATCTACCTACTAGTGGATGACATGGGATCCCTTGCATTGAAGTTACATGTTGGAGGGACTGATATCCCAAGAAATAACTTTAGAGGGAGTCACTTTAAGATCTTGCCTGAGAGTTCCAGGGGTGGATTACTTACCAGGAAGCAGTCTACAACTTTTGTGACAAAGATCTGAATGGCGCATTTCCAAAGAGCACAAAGGAAGTAGAACTGGGTTACTCAAACTATAAAACACGTTTTGTTAAAACTGCCATAATTTATTCTTGGACTTGTTATCAACAGGGTAGTATAAATAGATGTATTACTGTATCTAACATATTCCATGCTCTGCACAGGACTCAACAACTTTCCCATTAAAAAAAAGAAAGAAAAAAAAATCCAGGACATATCATTTCCCTATAAGCTTTCTACTCATTTTTCAGCGGGCAACATTATTTGTTCTAAATCATTAATGTTTTGCAGTTGTCACTCATGATACAAGGCCTATCATAAAGTTCCAGTGGCCCTTTTCACCAGACCACTCTATTAATGAATTTATTAATACAAAATGACTACCAGCCTGTTTGTGGAGGTTTGACTTGACACTTTAGAAGAACACTTAAGCTACTGAAGTGTCCTTCACCTTTCCTATGTGCACAAGCTTGTTAGGAGTAGAAGTGTAAGGTTACACTTAATCCAGTACAAAAAAAAAAGAATAAAAATCATTGGCTTATGAAAATATTTCCTAATTGCTATTTTACTTGAGGTCATTGTTATTTTGCTTTCAGATTATAAGGTGACTAATATATGCCACAGATTGCTAAAATAAGTTATGATCCAATGATACTAAATAATACTAACAATATTACCCTAAATGGGGCTCACAGCTGTGAAATTGTAAAGGCTTCCTCCACAGTACTGCTGGTTGGAAGTGACCACCCAGGGGCAGACCACTGTTTTTCCCCATCATACTTGGAGATGACAACAGAAGAATGGCAAAGGGACCAGTCACCCCCTGCCAGGCAACAAGTGGCAGGTTTTCTCTTTGCAGTCCCCACACTGATATCTGAGAGACTGAAAGTTTCTTGAAGGGAAGCATTTCTATAAGACATACCTGTTTACCAAGGGCAACAAATAGCCATTTGCTTTTAATACTGGTGATATGGTTTGGCTGTGTCCTCACCCAGATCTCATCTAGAATTCTAGCTCCCCATAACTCCCACGTGTCGTGGGAGGAACCCTGTGGGAGGTAACTGAATCTTGGGGGTTGTTTCCCCCATACTGTTCTTGTGGTAGTGAATAAATCTCATGAGATCTGATGGTTTGATAAGGGGTTACCCCTTTTGCATGACTCTCATTCTCTCTTGCCCACTGCCATGTAAGATACGCCTTTGCTCTTCCTTTCTCTTCTGCCATGATTGTGAATCTTCCCCAGCCATGTGGAACTGTGAGTCCATTAAACCTCTTTCCTTTATAAATTACCCAGTCTCTCATATGCCTTTATTAGCAGCATGAGAAGAGACTAATACAGTCAGATTAAGCCCTAAACCCAAAATGTGTTTCCTGAACTCTCCAGCCCACTACTAACCAGCTCAAGCCCCTCTTACTCCCATTTAGCAACGAGGAATGTTTCTATCTTCTATAGTCTATTTCCACTTTCTTTATTCATCATTTTGCCCTGTCTTTAGCTCAGCTTGAGACAAAATCATCTTTTTGTTCTGAGACTTGCAGTTATAAAGGCACTAGGTTCACTAGAACGTCCTGGCTGCACCCATAGAGCAATGTAAGCTGGAGCAAGAAAAGGTCCAGGGAGGACAAGGAAGGATGAGGAATGTTAATGCAGATGTCTCTGAGATGGCTATTTCTTGCTGGGGGTTCCTTTTTCTATGTTCCAATTTTGTTTCCAATAACAGATATGTGTGTGTGTATGTGTGTTTCTGTGCAGGTAGGAGTGGAAACATGGTGGAGAGGAGGCAGATGCTCAAGATGCTTAGTCATCACATATTAACCTGGGACAGCTGGCCAGAGCCTGCAAAGTTTCTCAGGGATCTGCCCCAGCCAAAGCACTGGGAGTGGCCAGCTTCCCAAACGGCTTACAAGAAGGGCTTTGAGAAAGCTATTAACTAGGAACACTGTGGATGGCAGCCTGGCAAAAAGAGAGCTTATTACACCAGGTCCTTCATGAATGAAGATCTGTTTTTGGAGGGGAGTCTATACATGGGTGTTCAGACCCACGGGCAAAATCTAATCTTTGCAGAAAATACATGAACTAGAGATGCTGAGAAAACTAAAGGGCTTCCAGAGATTTTTAGACTAACAATAATAATCTTATGGTTGCTTTAAATATTTGTAAAGCTTAGCAGGTTAAAAAGCACTTTCCCAGTCATTATCGTATTTGATTTTCACAATAACTCATTGAAGTAGTCAAGGCAAGGGTGATTATGCCCATTGTACAACTGGGGAAATGAGGCTCGGAGCAGCTAAATAACTTGCTCAAGGACCCAAGTGTCCTAATCAATTACATGGATGACTGGGCCTTGAACCTCTCTTACACTTCTTAGAATACACTTAGCTCATTGTTGGGCAGTTTAGTGGCTTCTTAGATACTTGAAGTATTAAAGCTAAAAGGACACAAGCTCTCAATTTGAATGTGGTAAGAGGCTGAGCACAATGGCTTATGCCTGTAATCCTAGCACTTTGGGAGGTTGAGGCAGGAGGACTGCTTGAGCCTAGGAGTTCAAGTTCAAGACCAGCCTGGGCAAGAAAGCAAGACACTATCTCTACAAAACATAAGATAATTAGCCAGCCATGGTGGCGTGTGGCTGTAGTCTCAGCTTCTCTGATCGCTTGAGCCTAGGAGTTCAAGACTGCAGTGAGCTCTGATTGCAGCATTGCTCTCCAGCTTGAACAACAAAGTGAGACCCTGTCTAAAAAAAAAAAAAAAAAAAAGAAGAAGAAGAAGAAGGTAATAAGGACTGCAAATAAATCACCTAAGGTCTTGTTAAAATGGCTATCTGATTGAATAGGTCTTGAGGTAGCACCTGAGATTCCACACTTATAATAAGTTCCCAGATAACACAAATACTTCCGGTCCATGGACCCCACATGGAGTAGCAAGGGTTAAGAGGATATTGTTGCTGAATGTTGGTTACCTGGTTATAATTGTCTTTCATGGGTCTTAAACAAACAAACAAACAAACCTAAGACAATTCTAATCTACATCTACAGGCTCTTTGAGCTCTCACAGTTCAGCAACAACAGACCAGTAGCTTCAATATCATTTTTGAGTGCCTACTAGGTACCAGGCACTATGCCAAATGCTTTGCAAGAATGATTTTATTTAATCCCCACAACTCTATGAAACAGGAACTATTATCTCCATTTAAATATATATATATATTTGACATATATATATTATTTTAAGTTCTTGGATACATGTGAAGGACATGCAGGTTTGTTACATAGGTAAACATGTGGCATGGTGGTTTGCTACACCTATCAGCCCATCACCTAGGCATTACGCCCAGCATGCATTAGCTCTTGATCCTGATGCTCTCCCTCCCTCAGCCCCCTACCTGAGGGGGTGTGTGTTGTTCCCCTCCATGTGTCCATGTGTTCTCACTGTTTGGCTCCCACTTGTGGGTGAGAACATGCGGTGTTTGGTTTTCTGTTCCTGTGCTAGTTTGCTCTGTCTCCACTTTTTAGAAGCTGAAGCAGGCTGAGAGAGATGAAGTATCCCTCTGCTATGGTTTGATGAATGTTTGTGCCTCATCTAAAATTCACGTTGAAACTTAACACCCCCAGCAATGCAACAGTATTAACAGGTGGGGCTTTTAGGAGGTGATTAGGCCATAATGGCACAGCTCTCATGGAGAGAATTAGTCCCTTATAAAAGGGCTGGAGAGCTACTCGGGAGGCTGAGGCAGGAGAATTGCTTGAACCTGGGAGGTGGAGGTTGCAGTGAGCCGAGATCGGGCCATTACACTCCAGACTGGGCAACAAGAGCAAAACTCCTTCTCAAAAAAAAAAAAAAAAAAAAAAAAAAAAAAAAAGA